>NC_134477.1:26743297-26809650 GCF_964194025.1 Convolutriloba macropyga
AATAGACCAAGGAAAATGAGTATTATTCGATGAGAATTAAACAGATAGCAAACTCTTTGGCAAAGATTTTTCGAAAATAATCACTTGCTGACCCAATAATACACACCCTATTTGCCCTTTAATACACCCCAATAATTGCCCTGTTTAATTTGTCGGAACAATTGAACAAGTAATATTTTTATAGCAACATTGGAAAACCATTGTAAAGTGATTTGCTAATAATTATTTTTCTTGAATTTTTAAATTTAGTCACAATGCAGTAATGAGATTGAAAAGCAAAGAAGTGACTACGTGGAACGTTAACATTCATTACAACATAATTTATTGTTCGAACTCGACGGATAAATAAATTTTGAATCGTAGTATTCTGTAATGTAAATTTTAAAAACTTTTTACGTAGAAACTTCCTGTTACTGTTCTGTCTCATTTTTTGAGGCTGAACGAAATGGCAGCAATATTTTACATTTGACTAGCTGCATAACAAGAAGCCAGGACAATACATCAAAAAGTCAACAGATCGAAAACGAAAATTGGGAAAACAGATCAAAAATTGAATTATTCAAGTTGCGTATTGGCCTATCAGATTTAAGCGGTCACTTATTATACAACGCCTAATATATTTGCTCGTGATATTTCGTTTGGTTTTGCAGGATTGATATCAATTTTCACGGACTGGTAAGGCATGGCTCGAACAGATGGGGTTACGTTCTGCCAAGAATGCTTAATTTTAGCCATGAAAAGAGGTTATCTTTTGATCCAATTTTCGATTTTTGATCTCTTGTCCGGTCACCGGATAGCATTACAAACCATACATTTTTTGCTGAATGTTAGAATTTAAATCCTGAAATTTTGGAGGAGGCATTTTTGAAGTTTATCCATTTTTCTAAGTTTTGCATGATTGGACCTAATTCTTACGATATTGGCAAAATCTCATAGTGTTTTCTACGTCAACTTGAAACGAATACCACTTCAATTGTTCAGTAAGCCGAGTACATGTTTCAAAGACATATTGAAAAATTAACATCGCTCGAAAATAGTTCGTCAGTTATAGAAATTTTTGTTTACAACAGCTGAGCAACGTTTGCTTTTTTTTGGGGGGGGGGTGCTGTTCAAGCATTAGTTTACATTTTTATGTATAGAAAAAAATTCTAAACAAATTTACTGTTTTTTCTCCTCTAGATAAAATACACCATAAAAGTAGGATACATAAAGTATTGAATGTGCAGTCATTCAAAGAGGACTAGGTGTGCTGTACGTACGGTTTTGGTACCATAGTGTACTAAATTTACTTTTTCCTTTTTGCAGTGAATCATGATTGCACGAGAGAACTGTATCATAGAATTAGTTGAAAAAGTTGAACAAAGTTACAAATACCTTTGGAATTGTAGATGAACAGCTTCTAGTTAAAAAAACTAATTGATGCTACAAATGCTACTAGAATAGGGTTTTCTTTAATTTGTTGGCTCCCATTTTATCATTGATTTTCCCAAAAATACAATAGACAGAACTAAGAGTTAGTGATTCTGTTGTTCGAGAGGTCAAATTGGCAAAAAATTTTTGATTTCTTTGCATTTGTTAGCCTCATTTTAAATTTCGAAATCGACTTCGCACAATGGCTAAGTTGAATGTTTTTATGATTTTAACCAAAAAAATGCCGATTTTGCTGTGCATTTGTCAGGCGATAGTCTAAGTTTTTTTATTTTTCCTCCTAACTGTCGATGAAAAAATTTTAAGCAAGCATTCTAACTCGACGCTTGTTTGGGCCTACCTTAGGTTATCAATATGATATTCAATTAAGTTTTCAGGCCACCCTGTTCGCGTTATAAATTTCTCTCTCAAATTAGACAGAATAGAAAGGACTGTATTATGAGACGGTTAATTTCTTGTCTAATTGTCCAAAACAAGTTATAAAGGCATAAAATATAAAGTTAAACAGAGCGTGCGTAATATTTAAACAGATATATGTTCACTAAATATCAATGAAAGCAAACCCAAATCATATTTATAAATGGTACATAAACTTCAGAGCTTTTATTGTGAGAATAACAGAATCATCTTTTAAGTTAACTGCATTTCCGTTTTCTTAATCAAATACAATTTTTTGTACAGGAAACATAAATACTTGAATAAATTTACTACTGGCAAATATATGAAGAAAGTGTACGTAAAATGAAATGACCAAATATGATTGAAACAGATCAAATAGCACTATAATAGCTGAGATTTGAGTACACAATCAATAAACAAGTACAGTTTAGGTAATATGAAATAAATAACAAATTTTCACATTTTAAGCTATGTCCAAATTGGGGCTGAAATATACGGTTTTTTGACAATAACTCAAAAACTAAAAAAGATATCAATACCAAGTTTTTTGAGTCGATAGACATTGGTAAGATACACATTGTGAGTGAAAATGAAGGTTCTATCTCAAAGCGATGAAGTGCGGCTCCCTTATAAATTCTATAAGCAATCTTAATACATGGGGAGACCTTTCAAATTAAATAGCTCTAATGATTCAAAATTGAGGGGACTTGGCAGTGACTAGCACTAGTCTACGATATAGCATATGAAAAAAGAATGAACTAAATCGGACATGTAGTTTTTGAGATAATGAGATTTAAATGTCAGACCGCAACAACGCTTGCTTAAAATTAGTGCTTATTTCTGACCAATAACGGAACTCAGAATGCAGCACTTGCCCATTATTTGCAATAAGATAGTTGGATGATGATTATTTTTAAAAATCAAAGTTTTTTGCAGCTTTTTGCTGGGTATTTTTTACTGTGTTTTTGATTTGCATAATTGAGTCTCTGAGTTGCTCCGTTCCAATAAAAAACTTCAAACCATTGGGTATCTGTTGTCTCTTCCAACTACCTTTTTTGAGAAGCCGAAGCAGGCGTAAGTATCCTAGTCCACCGTCATCTTATTTAGGTTTCTAATTTTTCTTACGTACATGCAGATGCAGACAAAATTTAAAACGGAACGGTTAAAACGCACAATAGGATTACCACCTAGATTAATAGAATAAAATAAAATAATAAAAATATTCAGTTTTGTTTGTCGCCTTTTTTCTTACTTTTTGTTTGAATGATTGTATAATTATGCCATTTTTCAGATTTGGAGAAGTCTGCGTTTAATCTGTCTAGAATGACATATCACAATTTTGGTCGCAACAATCACAGATTCATTACAATCTACGATTGTATGTGTGACGAACGCTTTATCAACCAAACATCATCAGGAGTATCATCCGGTGAAAGTGACTGTAGACAAATAGCGATCATCAAACTAACACTTAAGAGCCTCCCTTCTCTTGTCATAATATTTGGTACGGACTAATTAATTTAGCAAAAAAACTCAAAACAATTTTCATAGTTTTGTGGAGATAAGTTTTCCACAACTCGCAAACCACCTCGATTTACAGAACCTTTTTAGGAGACAGCCAAAACAAGCCGAAATAACTTTTACATTTCAATGGGATTTCTAATTTACATTTATATCATTATCTTTATCGCTATAGCAAGGCTAGGGTATGATAAAATTTGTAAAATTTCAATGTGAAATGTTGCCTCAAATTATTGGTAACTATTTGTGGTTATCGCCAATCAAGGGTGCACATCCGAATAATTCAATTTTGGTCAATTTTAAACTCTTCACTTAGTAGGCATTTTCTTGAAAGATGCTTGCTTACAAAAAGGCGTTAGGGAGGTTTATTTTATCAGTAGTCGCAAACTCCGGCCCCTGTCCTTCGAAGGGGATGATGCCGAGGGAAGCGCCAGCCGACCACATCATGGCGCTAGTGAAAATGGCAGACGTGTCAAAATATAGAACATTTATTGCTGACCAATCAGAATTGAGAAAATGTTGATTGCACACAACAAAATTTCCATGTTTTGAAATATAATATAAACGTTAACATAACATACTCAGGAATCGTGGTATTAAACCTAACTACCCGGGTCGAGGTTTTGCCGGAAAATAAGGTAAGAATTGCGGTGAAAAAAAATTCTTTTAACGATGAATGTCGTGAAAGCGGTGAATTTTTGTAAGATTTGCGGTAAATTTAGCGGTAAAATTTTGTACGGTTTGCGATTCTTGGTGGTTAATTTTTTCACCGCTTTCACCTGGTAGTGGTTAAAAAAAACTCACCGCTACCAGTCAATTGCGGTGAACAAAAATTCACCGCTAAGAACCGCAAATCTTACAAAAATTCACCGCTAAATTTACCGCAAACCTTACAAAAATTCAACGCTTGCACCGCATTCATCTCTAAGATGCGGGCCAGTTGCGGTGATTTTTTTCACCGCATTTTTTACATTATTTTTGAGGGCAAACTTGACTGATCAGAAGTCAAAGTCGCACTATAGTCTGATCATAGGTTGCTCGAAAGTCTGGACAATGGTCGCACTACGGTCTGCTCATAGGTCTTGCGTTTTTGAACAAAATATAGCTAACGCATTGTCGAAAAAGTCTCAAAGTCAAGTTAAAAAATAACTTTGAGATTTTCTAGCATGATATGTTTTTTCACCCTCCTCCTGTTTCATTCCGGGCTTTAAATTATTACATATTTTTAGAAATTTGAGTCGCTGCAAAAATGTGGTGAATTAGCGGTGAATTTTTTTAAGATTTGCGAATCTTGGCGTTGAATTTTTTTTACCGATTTCACCGCAATGACTGCTATTCTTACATCTTTTTTGCAATGTTTTCTCCGCTGACGGTATCTGGTAAAATTAGCGGTGAATTTTTGTCAGATTTTCAATTCTTAGCGGTGAATTTTTATCGCCGCAGTCACCGCTATTCTTACATCTTTTTTTGCAATGTTTTCCGCGGTGACGATATCTGGTAAAATTAGCGGTGAATTTTTATGAGGTTTCCTATTATTAGCGGTTTCACTGTATTCACCGCCATTCGTACATCTTTTTTGTAATCTTTTTGCGTTGACGATATCTGGTAAAATTAGCGGTGAAATTTCCTAAGATTTTCGCTTCTTAGCGGTGAGTTTTTCTCATCACATTCATCGCTATTCTTAAATCTTTTCTTTTGGAATGTTTTCTGCGGTTATTTAGCGGTGAATTTAGCGGTAAGTTTAGCGGTGAATTTTTGTAAGATTCTTAGCGGTGATTTCTTTTTCAACGCATTCAACGCTAAAAAAATGCAATTCTTACATCTTTTTACTGCAAATCTTACATTCTTTAGCGATTTTCAGTGTTGACACCTCAACCCGGGCAGTCAAAATATGAATGTTTTGGGTAAAACTGATGTCACATTGGTTTGTGATAGATTTATATGAAGTTACACGGGCCGAAAACAAGTTACTCTGATGGGATTGTGTACAACTGAACCGATGTATAAGAGTACTGAAACAGAACCTAATATAAATAATGTTCTAAACTTGAAATTAAGAAACTCTTCATCAAACCATAAACTTCTTTAGGTTTTTTAGCCACCTTTAATGAAAGCTAATGACGTCAGGTTGCACGAGGTATGTATCAAATTGCACAGGTTGCGGAGGTATGGCCACGGCCCGGAATTTATTTTCGGACCTTCTCAACAATTGCGCCCTTTGGTAGCGGAGAATTGCCCACTTTCTGTGATATACTTTACCACAATATTACTTGGCCTACATTTTAGATAGCCGAATATCAGTTTAAGCGCAATTGCGGACCGCTGTTCACGGCCATGCCTCTCATGCGCTGTGAAATGTAATTCGGAAATCCACCAGTCGTTAGTTCTTTTCGCTTTGTATTCCGATTTGACTAATTGCCATTTTAATTAGGTAAATTGAACTTAAAAAGATGGATTTGATTGCCTCAAGTTGTCTCTAGTTGTTTGTCGGAAATTTGTATTTGAATTCAAAATCTTGCAAGATTCTTGCAAGATTTCACATTCAAAAGGCGTTTACGAAAAAAGTCATTTATTTTCAGTTTTGCTGATCAAGAATTCTGATATCAGTCATGATATTTGGTTTTCAGATAGTTTTAGCTACCAAAAACACATAAATATTTTTTCCGGAATTCAAAATCTTGCAAGATTCTTGCAAGATTTTGAATCCTGGCTAATTTTTTTTCCATTGAATTAGGCTTCGTAACTTGTTTAATAAACAATTGTTTGCTTCAAAGATGTTTTCTAAAACACTTGTACCCAGATTTTTTTGGCTTTGATTGATATCTTGCAAGATTCTTGTAAGAATCTTGCAAGTTTTGAATCATCTTGAAAGATTCTTGCAAGATTTGAATCCGCTCATCACTATGGATAGCATGGCGTATTTTATTCTATCCAATTTAACGTAGTATTCGCTTTGTGGAAACGTATTAGTAGTCTCTGATTGATTAATAAACCCCTCGCTTAAATTCTATTAAAGAATAGACCCCCATTTGCAAAAGGGGTGAGGGGAGGGGGCAGTTGTTGAAAAGATCCTTGTTTTCTCGATGTTTATCTTGCTTTGACTTTTTTCACTAGTTAACAATCAAGTTAATCATAGCGGAGTGATCCAGTGTCTATATTGCGATTTGTCGAAAATTTATGCCGTCAGCTTTATAAGCCGATATGGCTGATCAAAAATTTGTCAAATGAAAAATTGATCGAAAATTTGGCAACGTGGTAACCGTCACAGAATTCCGTTGGCATATTTCAATGATACGCTTTTTTTTTCGCTCAGAGCGAGATATCTGGTTTTTCAAATGATTGCGTACAGTAATGCGTATTAGGTTCTACATTATTTATTTAACATAAATGCACTTTGTTTGATGACCGGAAATTTGGTGCAGCTTATAATTCTCACAATCAACAGTTAAGTCTCATTTTCCAAGTGTCAGTCAATGGGTACGTAGGAGAAGCTGATGATTCCTGGTCAATTATTGGGCGAAAGTGGTCTTGTTCATATCAGTTCAACCAATCAGATCACTCCAATTTACCACAAAGAGCTCCCATTGGCTACATCGGTGGACGAAAAGACGGATGCCCTTATTTGAATACATTGAGTTACGCAATCGGAGTTATTATTTGTTACCTTGATCCGGAAATCAAAGTTTGTCCAAGCTATGCCTCATTATTAACAGGCAGTAAGTACGAGTTAGTTCAAAATCGCGTCAAAGTTACTCGGCAAGTTAAAGGGCCGAAAAACAACGTGGCCTTGTGTACCAACGCACCTTTAGCAATCCCAAATTCAGATTTCCTAACTTGGCATAAATTTATGGAGTTTATGGAATACCAATTGATGTCTGGATTTGAGGTTGAGGATCTATTTCCTTTTTTAATCCAAAATTAAGTTCGGTCTTTTTAAACGGACTTTTTTGCAAAGTGTAGGATACTCATTCAGAATTTGGATCTATTCTTTGCCCCCCCCCCAGTGTTTTTTACGCCCCCATTGTTTACGCCTCCCAGTGTTTTTTGATCAGTATATATAACACCTATAAATGATTTTGAGTAACAAAGTCCGTTTGTAGAGGTGACTTTTAATAGACTCCTTATTACCAGTGAAGTTCTTTCTTCTCAAGCTGTTTTTTTGGTGTTATCTTGAAGAACTTTTTCCATATTTTAGATTAGGTTCAGTTTTTTTTCAAAAACTCAGGATATCAGGATCACAACGATATTGCAAGATGATTATGCCTATTTTGTTCAGTCTTTTGATAACATATGCAAGAAAAAGTTATGATTACCTTAATTTTTTACCTTGAAAATAACGTTATTATGGCACGACGAAAGAGAATTCTACGAAATCAGTTTTTTTTTCAATGAAAAGTCATGATTAGGATACAAACTGATTAAAGATTCTTAGCTGCTTCAATTCATGGTTTTTGACGTGGCTGGTTTCTGCTGTTAGCCTTTTTTTTAGTACCCATCTCCTGCAATTTTCGTTTCCTATTAACCAAGTAACCACCATAAATGGTTTTCTTGAAAACCATAAACCGACCATTAATGGCTTTCTTGAATACCATGATCCTTCCATAAATGGTTTTCTTAGATACCATACACATTCCATTTATGGCCGTCTTGGATACCATAGAGTTACCATTAATGGTGATCTTGGATACCATAGAGTTCTCATTAATGGCTATCTTGGATACCATAGAGCTTCCATTAATGCCTATATTAGATATCATACACCCGACCATTTATGGTATCTTGGATACCATAGTAAGATCATACACGAAAATTTGGCCCTCCGTGGATGGAACCATAAATGGTCTTAAGTATGGTATCTAAGATGGGGCAACCCGGGCAGTTACAATTTATATGTTGTTATATAGTAAGTTACTATGTAAAAAAATAGCACGTGCGCCTGGGAGCGTAAAATATATAAACCCACTAAGCTGAGAGGGGGGGGAGGCAAAACAGAATAGATCCCGGGATTTTTAAGGGAGCAGTTTTTTGACCAATCAGACAAAGGTATTTAAGTTTGTCGTTACACATACCTGGACTTAGTATCTCACGAATATCAGAAGCGTAGTTGTCTAAGTCCCAGTCCTGGAAAAAATTAGTAGAAGGCAGAAAACGACTAATAAGAGGCAATGAATCATATTTGTATAGGAATACCAGGACTGAATAAAACTAAAACTAACTTTTATACAGCTTACATTGGACGTCTCTTACTAATGTTGATGCTGATCGACCAGCTTACAAGATTGATTTTACAAGATTGATTTCACTCTTTTCGACAGACATCGCGTGAAAGACGTCACATTTTTAAAATAAATTTGACAATTGAAGGCAAAATTTGAAATAAGGCTTCAACCATGAAATGGAGGAAAGTAAAGAAAACAGTAGTTTTTTCCTTCAATTGAATAATTATAAAAACTTTCAGGACATCATGCTTAGAAATGTTTTTGACATCGTGCTGTATTTTTTGGTTTCTGTACCAACCATAAACATTTTATTGCATTACAGTTAAAACATAGGAAAATTTACCTTGACTGAATTAAGGTAAAAGGAAATTTGACGGTTATTGTTCCGACTCACTTAAGTGGGGGGACGAACTACCTACTCAACTGGGTTTGTTTCGAATTCAAAGAATTTCAATTGTATTCGGGTGCTGTCTTTTTACGACTTGAAGACGAGTATTGGTGGAGCGTCTCTTTTTATCGGTAAATTTTGTTGGAGTGTGATTTGAAACAGAAAGTGAGATGCGTGAAAACAAAGTGTTTAGATCAAATTGCTGAAGAGAAGAGAGAGAGAGAGAGAGAGAGAGAGAGAGAGAGAGAGAGAGAGACAAAGAGCGTGATTTTCTGTTCGTGCTATATTTTTGAGAGAGAGAGAGAGAGGGAGAGAGAACGAGAAAAGTAGGTGTGAAAAAATTATCGTTAAGCGAGCAAATTTTTTGATCAAGTGCGACATTTTTAAAGCAGTTTTTTAAGCGCCAATTATATCAGTCAACGATGTTTGTACTGCTTACCCAAACTAGTAATAGTGCGTATGAAAGCTTTTTTGACCAGCTGGATCAAAAATCATGTTTTAGATTCAGTTTTGATCTATTTTTACCATTTTGTCATGTACGCTTTTTGTAGTTTCTGTGTTCTTCAAACTATATAGCCTTTGCGGAGTCTTGTTGTTCATTATAGCCCTTTGAGTGACTTTGATTGGCTTAGTGATATAATTGTTTTCGATTCTGATTTGTTTATTTGAAGATAATTGAGTAATTTTAAGCAAATTTTTGACAAATTTGTCGTTTTTTTAAGTTTGTTTTTTAATATTTTTCACTCATTTTATGTTCATTTTAACCTTTTCTGTGAATTGGCATTCGGTTATTTTAATGAGAACTAACTGTCGAAAGGTTTTTTGTTGGTAGCTATTTTGCAGCAGCAATTCGTAATGAAATTTATTCATCAGAATATTTAATGACTTTTTGTTGTCAGTTACTTTTCCATTGTTAATTCGCCTGTTTATTGTTTTCAATTGATTAGTACTCCGAGTCGTTTCTGGAGGTCTTCCCGCTAAGATCTTCACTTATTTTCCTTATTTATGAAGTTGAATTGTTGAATTGTAGTGATGATTTTGGGCACGCCGAAACAACAAATGGAGCAATAAAGCGGGTGGTTTTCAGGCGTGAATTGTTTTTGCTCTAATTTCAAAGTAGGGTGAGAAAACGGTATCTGAACGAATTTTTTTCCCGCTTTTCATCTAGTTTCCGCTTATTTGTTCACATTTTTCGTTATTTCTGATTAAATTTTGGCCAAATTTTGCAAAGTATGATAAAATTGTCAACTATAGTCTAATTGGTTTCACGTCTGAACATAGAGGAGAAATGACGAATTCTTTGAACCAATTGTTTTCGAAAATTTCTTTGAACCAATTGTTTTCGAACCAATTGTTTTTGAAATTCAGCTAAATGTTCAAAAGCTGAGCGTTTTTTTTTCCATAAAAACAGCATCAAAAATGTTTATTTGGCACATTTTGTCCAATTGACCTGTGAAACAGAACTTAAAACTGCTTACACAATCTTTATTTACTTGGATATTGGCTAATTGTATCTCCGGTTCCCTAGAAAATGCTCTAAAAATAACATATTTGAGGTTTTTCGCTAATTCAAACTGATATTTATAGAAAACGCTTAGCTTCTTTTGATATTTCAAGATTTTCGTTTGCCCCAAAAACCTATTGCACACATTTAGAACTTTCAACGGCCGCACAGCGAGAGCAAAGCCAATTGGGGTCTCATCATTGAGTTTTGTTTTAAAAAAATGACTCGGATGGTTTTCTGGTTCTGTCCTTTTCATTTTTTGCATTTTTTTCATCCCAAGTACAAGAAAGTCCTTTTTCAAATAAAGAGTCAATTAAAAAGGCTTTCCTTTATGTTGCAATAAGTTCCAATGAAGCAGTATTATGTTTTATGAGTAAAGCCTATGGGTTTCATGGCTCCGACAAAAAGGTTTCCAAATTTGTTAACGAATTCTTGAATTTTTGCAGCAACTGATGTTCTTTTTGTAGTCTAACGATTAAGTTTAATTAATCAAATGTTTCAGTTGGCAATTAGGGAGTCAACAATGAAACTTTGTTATGATTTCAAATGATCCATACTGTTTTTTTGTGAATATAACTTGATAAGTATCCAAGAATGATTTCTAGATCAAACCTCAATTATTGAGAGGTCCAAATTACGTGCAAGAGAGGCAGAATAGTATGCATAACAATTTCAACGGAATGCAAAAGTTATTTTGGTTCTAACACCGTTTCCATGAAATTGTTCTTGAACTTTTGAATTCTGCCTGTATTCAGCTTTAATGTGTAGTCTTTTGATTTAGTCTTACTTATTACATCTACAATTGGCTTCCTCAGCAGTTACAAATTTAAGTATTTATCATTGTTTGTCGAAAGCTTAGAGTTGTAATGTCTTGAGGTTTTAATTTTTTTTTCAAAAGAATAATGGCTTTTTGAGATTTACCACTTTCAATGTTTTTTTTGCAAACTTTTAGAATAGTCTCAACAAAGAGAGAACCCCTTCTTTTTCACGTGATTTATAGTTTAGTTTAAATAATGGTGTTTCTCAATATTATTCTCAATAAAAGACAGGTCTCAATTCAAGTCATTTGGTTTAATTTGCTTCTTATCTGATCCTATTTGGACCTTTTCATTGTTTTAAAAAAGGATAGACATTGAAATTTGGTCGGAATTAGCGCTTGTTTTTTATTGTGATTTAGTTTGTCTTGTTTCTTACGCTCCCTATTGGCAGTTATTATTGGTCCTCTAATCATCTACTGTTTCTTTGGCATAGTGGCTGGAGCTTAAGCGAATTTCTTAAATTGAAAAAAAAATTTTTTTAGCAATATGTGAAACTTTTCGATCTGTTCCTCATTTGGTGGAGAATTGAGTCAAAAACGTGTTTGAGTGGGGTCGGAACCTTATGTTCAAACACTCATTACCGAGTCCCCTTTTTTATTTTAGCTTTAGTTGGTTAAGATTATTTTATCTAATTTTTTAAATCTAATTTTTGTGTGCTATTTTGCAATATCTTTGTGATTTTTCAAATAACTTTGAGGTAGATAATTGAACACTTCGAGTACAAATTTCGCGTCGAAGGGCAGACATGGACGGTTTTTTTTGAATAATAGTTTCCTCATTTTTGTTTTCATGAAAAGAAGAAAGTTGCTTTCCAACATGTAAACCCTGTAATAACTTATTTTTACCAGAATGATAGAAGTGGTTTTTGATCACGGAAACCAAAAATTAAATTTATGTCAAATCAGTTTTTTTTGTTTTTTAATTAATAAAGCTTGGGTTGCTTTCTCGTATTTAGTGCTTTTGATTATTTCGCACCTTAGGGAAAATCATCAATGGGATGCTAAATTTCAATTATCCTCAAATTTTAAAATCGTTAATTTTAGACATCTTTTTTTTTCCAAAAGTGTTAAAGTCCATTGGTGTATTTTCTTGCTGTTTCTTTTTTAAGCAGCAAATATTGTCGTTTCCGTTACAATTAACTCCAAGTCTCGAGTCTCAATCAAAGGATGGATATATTTTCTTATATTTTCAGATTTTGTATCTTTTGTTGACGTTTTTTCCCAACGCGTAATTATATTTTTTTCAGAAATGTATCTCTTATAGCCTGTTGGGCGTTGGTTGTTTGAACGTTTACAGCTTTAGTTTTGTGTTGATTGAAGACCCGAGATTTTTAGTTTCTCTCAAATACCTCCATTATATTTCAGAGCTTAATATTTTCATTTGAATTGAATATTCGAACGCATGTTGCCCATGTCCGCGATTGCAGCCAACATACTGAAAACAGTCGATTCTGCTTTTAAATGAATTATTTTTGTCGAAAACCTTCATGTGAGGAGTTGGCATGTTTTCATGGGCTTGAAAAGTACCTCGTGTTTTTGAGGGTTTGTGCTATAAAATGAAATTAGCAGAAAATGTTGGTCAAATATTTGATCACAAACAATTAGCAAAAAATTCCAGTTCTGAATTAAAATCAATTAACTTGGTTAACAAAACGGTGGTTGTCAATACAACAGACCAACAGTTTATGAATCTCATTTCATCGGCATTTTTTATTTTTCACATGTAAAATGTATGTTTTTATTCTCTCCACTTTGGTCAGGTAAGAATAAAAAAAAACTAGAACTGCACAAAGATAAGGCTCCCGTTTGTTGCAATGGTTTTGGCGACTCATCATTAGAGGACCAATCTGGACTCTTCTTATTCTGAATTGGTTAAATCTGGCCAAAAAGAGCGTGTCAAAATCATTGAGACAGACCCTTGATCATATCTGTCGACAATGATTGCAACAGTACTGGATCAACCATCTCTCCTCCGAGCGGTCGAGCACCCAAAAAGCAAAATAGTCTACTAGGGAGCCCGTGTCAGCAACATTTCCGCTGATCCCCGAATAGCGGTGATTGACAAGGATTGCATTAGTTTACAGAAAGCTACAGACAACCCCTGCGCTTGGAAGGAACGATTGTCACTTAACACAGCCAACCGCTTGAGTGTTTTCTTGAAGGTTGCCGATATCCCGCCAAGGACTTCAATTGCAAGGGTAACAAATGTGATTCCCATTTTTGCGCAGTTATCGTCGTGGAGACAATATTTTCTTTCATCTGCTGTATCAAGTGCGTATCCTGCCTTTGTAGCCGCATTAGTGAGAGAGTTGGATTGCAGCGACGAAGTAACAGTTACATCAAATGCAACAGTTTTCCCCGCTTTCCAAGTCGGGAAAAAGATGTCTCCGGGGCGTGACTGGCTTTCTGGAATTAGGTTCTTTTTTCCACTACTGGTGAGAGATTCGCAGATGAGCAAGCAGACACTATTTTATCTCGAATCCGGTCATGTCTTGCAATTGCGTCTCCTCGACCGTGACACGCAATGGCATGATCCCCATAGATGTCAAGAACTCCTGTTTTACAGATCGGGCACTTCCTTTCGACGTCGTAGACAGGGACACCCAACCTGTACTTTGCACGAATTTTAAACTCATTTGGTGCCATATGAAGCCCAAGAGCTGGAATGGGGGGAGCAGACAACCAAGCTCCAGCATGTCGAACAGACAATGAGAGAAGTCGGGCGTATTTTCTCTCACAATCTAGATTCTCTTTGAGATCATGAAATTTTTCATTATCAAGAGCATGCTGAATCGTCTTTTGCGAGAGGTGTGAAATGTCCAGTTGTGCTATACTGGAATAAAGATCCTGAAAAACTTGGCAGTTTTTTGGGTTTTCACCGGTTTTTTTTTGAAACAAGATCTTCAGAGGAGAGAACAGAACCAACGTATGATGCTTTATACTGGTCTTGGCATTGGCGAACACCCAACCCTGAAATAAATAAAAAAAATATAAAATTGTTGATCGGAGTGAATCTTTCTTCTTGTTAGAGTTTTTTGGTTGATTGAAAGCTTCAAACTTTTTTCACTTCAACTGTTTTCTATTGGGCAATTTATAATGAATATTGTTTAAAAAAATTGTTATTAAATCTGTTCCTCAATTTAAGGATCCAATTGATACTGCACCGAATTCGCTGCTAGAAGTTCATTGAATGAGAATATTTTGTCACTATTTGTTTACAAAACAATTTATTTGTGTTAGGTAGTTGCTTTGTAGGTACCAAGTTTCAATTTTTTTAATGTGTTACTTTTAAAATAGTTTCAATTTTTATCATTTAGTTATCACTGTTTTTCATTCACAAGTTTGGAAAGCTAATCATTTGATTGCTTCGAAGCAAATAACAAATAACTATAACAAGGATGCTCGTTAACGCGCGTTCGCACATGATGTTCCGACCCGAGCTCATCGACATTTACGACTTACAATTATGACTTAATTGTCAACCAAATGAAGAGATAATTAAAATTAGATGCTTCAGTTTAAAAGAATTTTTTCACAACCAAGCCGCTAATTGAATTACACATGCCTCTTTGCAATGCTCACTAGATCTGCAATTAACAAGAATACGAGAAACAAACAAACAAACAACCAAATAAGCAAAAACAAAATTTTTCACTGCAAAAACTCAATATCTAAAATTAAACGCACCTAGTAAAAACGTCAAAATGCAATCGGATGAACCTTAACTACACAAATTTACTTTTTCGTAACTATTCAGCATGGGGGAATTTTACTTAACAAGACTGGGTAACGAGTCACAAAAAATAATGAGGCAAATTTCAAAAACCAATCAACATTAATTAAATCAAATAACTTCCAAATCTAAAAAAATTGTTAACAAAATGCTTCATGATAAAGTTTTAGTCATATGAAGTCATTTAAAGTCATTATGAAACCAATAGGACATGCCTTTGGTTAGACTAAGCCCTAGAAAATGTCTAAAGATGCAGAAAAACTAAAAAAGTTACAAACATTTTACGAAAACACGAAATATTAAAGCCATTAAAATCTTTAGCTATTATCTGAATATTATTTTTTTTCAATTGTTACTCACAAACAATCACTCACAAAACTTTTATGAAAACTCTGATTGACCAACAAACAAACATCAGTTACGACATAATATCAATAGACACGTTATTTTTTGAGGTTCAAGGATTTGGATAGGACCGCTCAATAATGAGAATAAATTAGAGTTTGAGGAAATGAACAAGAAAAAGTGAAAAACTTACAAAATCTTTGAAAACAAAAAAATCATAAATTTTAAGACTTCACTATAAACTGAGTGCATTGAGTAACATCATTCACTCAATCCTCAGTTGGAGGCTTATAAGACCGGCCAGTTTTTTTTATTGCTACATAAAAAACAGTCAAAAACAGCAAATTCAAGAGAATTGAGCGAGAAAAGTGGCAGCCTTTAAGAAATGAACTTTTCAGTAAAAACATTCCTGTTCTCAGTTAAATTTTTATCCGCAATTTTTATAAGATAAAAACGCTCACCAGATTATTTTGGTTGCAGTAGAAAGGAAGTGGCTCCTTTCATTACTGAGCCTGACTTACAGTTCATGAAATCAAGTGTAAGATTGGTTAATGTTCAAAAATCTTTTCGAAAAATTAGTTTTTTTAAGACTTAACAGCCATTAATCCCAATTGCTTTCAGCAGAAGTCAATAAAAACGCTAAATTATGCCTTGATGGGTAGAGAAGTAAAGCATAGATGGGAAAAAAAATTGTTTGTCATTCATAACTCATCAATATGACATCACAAAAAGTCTGATGAATATGAAAACATCAAAAATTAGAACAACAAAATTCAGTAGAAAAGTGCGAGAAGAGAGTGTCAGAGCCTTTTTTTATCCATAAGCTTTTTTTATGAAGACTTTATGTCTGAGCCATTGAACGTGTTTGTTAGGTAAATGGGAACTATCAATATTAGGATAATGTGATAAGATTTCAAAAGGAACCAAAATTACGAAAAAAATTTACAAGAATTTAATTAAAAAATTATGCAAACTGGTGGCATCAAAGTCATTAAACCAAAAGCTGGACAATAAAACCGCTAACCAGGTTAATTTTGGTTGCATTAGAAGGGAACAGGTTCCTGTCTTTACGAGACTGACTCAGAGTTCACGAAAATATTTTTAAGATCGGTTAATGTTTTTTAAGAAATTTCCAAAAATCGTTTTTAGTTTCAACAGCCATCAGCTGTCCACTCAAAGTACTAGATATGTTCAGTTAATGTTCATTAGGAATACTACTACACTTTTTGTCAACGAGTCTATGCCGTACGACTCCAAAAATTAGAAAAATCTGAATCAGTAAATCGTATTTTCATTAAGGTTTACGAAAACTCAGATTCCTTGAAAACAACTTTTTTGTTCATTGGGCGCCATTTTACTGTAAAAGGTTTGCCATTATGAAAAGTGACTACTCTCTTAGTGACTTAAAGAATAAAAAAAAATAATTTATAAAAAAAACAGCTCTCAAATTTAATTCAATTTTTATATAGTTAACTTCCCTCTGTGACCAAAACTTTGTTTCATTTTGGAGCGTGAAATTTAATTTTGAGTTAAAAGTGTTTCAGAAAAAAAAATAATTTAAACAAAAATTACAGTAAAAAGTGAACAAAATCTGGCCAAGATCAAGCCAAAAACATGGCACACAAAACTTTTACACCCGATAACTCCTCGAAAATTACGTAATTAAAAAAAATCTTTTTGATTTTGATTTCTACGCTGGGCAAGCTTTTTAATGATACCACTCACCTTTCTCTACGATGAATATATCGATCGCCCAAAATTGTCTGAACAAAAAAACCCTTTTGAGTATATAGTTCCTCCCCCCACAAGTGGGGTCGGAGCAAATGGTCTTTTTTTCTGCCGTTTTTGTTTCATTTTACGCATTTGTTTATGGCAGAATTTTGCAATCTTTTGGAAATCTTGCCAATACAAAAATGAAGATTCATTTATTTTTCAATGGCAAACGTGATGAACAGATCTTGCTCATAAATATCACAAATGTGTTTTTTTTTATAAATTAGCAACGTTTTTCACCAGATTTGTTTAAAATTTGGTCTAATTTTGATTACAAAGTCCACACATGAGTACACTGTTTGAAAGCCAACTGATAGTTAAAAGCTAGTGAAACTTGAATGTGAGATTACTTGACCGTGTTGACAGTGTTAATCAAGAGCCGTGCAGTGGTTTGACATTTTAGTTGTAATTTCCAAGTGATTTTTCGATTCCTGTAACTTTGCTTGAAAGACGCATGTTTCAAGTTTAGAAAAGCCGGTATTTGTTTTATTTGCAATGGTTACCATTTTCTATAACAATTTCCTGCATTCTAAATTCTGACTTCTAAGTTGCGGCATTTTAAAAATTACATGTTGGCGTTTTAAATGAAACAAAACAAAATTAGATTTATACTAAGTCAAATTTGACAAATTGCTCAATTGTAGGGGTTCTACGGAGAGTGGGTTTATAATTTTTTTTCAGACTTAGAGTATTCAGTTTTCGAAATAAAAATAGGTTTTTTTTCAATGAAAACAGACTGAAAAGGAAATAGTTGCAAGGTTGTGATAATGCCCAAGCCATGGAATCTGACAGATTACCCGCTTTCAAAGGATCTTCAGAGGGCAATAGACTTCTATGTGGACAGAGGATCTCTACGTGTGCTGGATTTGCCCTATTACGTGTAATCAGAACCCACACATTCGCCCATTGTTGTTGACAAAATTGTGCAGCTTTACATAGAAAGTTGAGATAGCCGAACTCCGACATTTATATTTTAAGATCTTTCCAAGGTTGTTATGTTGTAATACTCTTGAAGGAAGGTTCTGACAAGATGACCGTCCTTTTTGTAATACTATTGCATGAGCACAATATCCCAGGTTTTGTTCCAGACCCAAATTGAGCTATGATCAGACCCAATCGATCGCACACCCCTGTGTTCCCAGACCGAAACTACAGGGTCTGGAAAGCGGTTCGAGCGCACAATAGTCTGGACCATGGTCTGATTTCGGTCTGATCAGAGGTCAATTTGGTCTGGACGGTCTCATCATAGTCTTTATAGTCTGGACCATGGTCTGGGTTTGGTCTGATCAGAGGTCATTCGGTCTGGAAGGTCTGATCACAGTCTTTATAGTCTGGACCATGGTCTGGGTTCGGTCTGATCAGAGGTCAATTCGGTCTGGAAGGTCCGATCACAGTCTTTATAGTCTGGACCATGGTCTGGGTTCGGTCTGATCAGAGGTCAATTCGGTCTGGAAGGTCTGATCACAGTCTTTATAGTCTGGACCATGGTTTGGGTTCGGTCTGATCAGAGGTCAATTCGGTCGGGAAGGTCTGATTTCGAGTGGATTATTTTTTTCAAGTTTTTTGTTTTTTTTTATTGAGGGATGTTGGCTCTGCCAAGAGCCAACAATAAAGCAGCGTTCCGATCACAGACTCATCTAAAGTCCGATGACTCTGATCAGAAACAAGGAGTCCAGCTGAGAGCAAATGCCGGTCCCCTCAAGAGGAAATTTTGATTAACTGAAGATCACGACGTTTCTTGTGGAAAGCTGTCTAAGTTCATCCATTGAGTCAGAAATATGAACTAAGGGGTATGGTAAATAATATTTTTTTCTCAACAGTTAGGTTTCGTTTTCATTAGCAATATTTTCAGACTTGGCTTTTCTTAGATGATTTTAATACTGCAAACACCAGTTTTTATGAAATGAATATTTTATAGCAAAATTAAGAGATTTGTTCATAATTAAAATCTTTCTCTGATCAGACTATTTTGAGCGCACTTGAGTCTGATCATAGTCTGATTAAGGTCAGGGCAATGGTCTGAAATTGAGTCTGGACCATGGTCTGAAGAAGGTCTGATCATAGTCTGTTTATAGTCTGGACAATGGTCTGAATTTGGGTCTGATCATAAGCGCACTATAGTCTGTACAGTGGTCTGGGTTGGGTCTGATCAGAGGACATTTTGGTCTGGAAAGTCTGATCAGAGATCATTTTGGTCTGGAAAGTCTGATCAGAGATCATTTTGGTCTGGAAGGTCTGATCAGAGGTCATTTCAGACTGCATAGTCTGATCATAGCGCAATTTGGGTCTGGATCTAAACCTGGGATTTTGTGGGCACAACTTTTCTTGTGAGAAACTTGCAACAGTCTGAATAGTTATCAACGGGCTCTAAGTTCTAGAAGCATCATATAACTGTACATCTATTCCACTAAGTAATCGAAATGGCCTTTTTCAGCGCTCATAAAGCTTTTAAACACAATTATGTCACCAACAAAATGCAAGCTGGTGTGTGTAATAATTAAATGTAAAACCTTTGACAAAATTTTTTATTGATCTCGGTCTTTTCCGGAAGGAAAATAGTCCAATGTTTTTTTTATTCTATAAGATTGTGATGCCAGGCAACTTATTTTATACAAAAAATCTAAATGGTCTAAAGTATGAAAGGTCTAAGATAAAAAAAATTTCCAACCCTTCGGTCGGTCAATTTTAATGGATATAAAAAATTAAGGGAAAATTATCTGATCCAGTTCAGGTAAACGAAGTTCGAAGTAGACTTCAAGTGTACAGGTGCCTGGAGATCACCTGAAATATAGTTCGCGTGATTTGTCAGGTGTTAATTGAAAACTAAGTATATATGCATTGCATCATACACGAGCAAATAAATATAACAATGAAACGTCAAGTTTTTAAACGATTAATGCGTAATCGTGTTTCATCTAGTGATCATTTTTTCTGGAGGCTAAAACGCAATGGAGCAATGTTTATCAATTGTTTTATGAAACTTTTTTTGTAAAATTTTCTATTCCAATAGTATTGTGCCTTGCGCCCAAAATTGTTATTGCTCCGACCCCACTTGTGGGGGGAGGAACTATATACTCAAATGGTTTTTTTTGTTCAGACAATTTTGGCCGATCGATGTATTCATTGTCGAGAAATGTTAGTTGTATGATTAAAAAACTCGTCCAGTGTAGAATTCGAAATTAATAAGAATTTTTCAATTTCGTTTTTTTTCGAGGTTAAAAGTTTTGTGTGAACACGTGATATTTGGCATGATTTTGTTCACTATTAGGGAAACTTTCGTTCAAATTAAAGTTTTTCTTTAAAAAACTAATTCAAAATTACATTTCAAGCCACAAATTGAATCATTTTTGTGTTCATAATAAAAGAAAGGTGATAAAAAGACTAGTTCTGGTCTCATAGAAAAATTTATCATCAAAAAAATTTGAATTCTAATTGAGAGCTCCTTTTTTGAAGACGTTTCAATTTGTTTTTGTTTTTAAGTCACCTAGCAGATAGTCACTTCTCATATCCTATTTCTATTAATGACAAACCTCATTTACATTCAAATGAAACCCAATGAACAAAAAATTTGTTTTCAAGGAATCGCTCATGTTTTTTTAACTTCGAGTTTTTGCAACTTTAATTGAAATTTTGGTATTCTTTTTTAGGTTTTACTAAAACTTTGGAGTCCTATGGCATTGACTAGTTGACTTAAAGTGCAATAGGTTTCGTAATGAGCATTAAATGAAACTATCTAGTGCTTTAAATGGACAGCCAGTGGTTGATAAGACTTTGAAAATAAAATTTCGGAAAATTTTTTTCAACATTAACCAATCATAAACTTATTTTCGTGAAGTGTAAGTCAGTGTCAATATTTACACGATCAATCTGACCAGCAGTTTTATCTTCTAACTATTGATCATTTGACATCAATGCCACAAGATTTCAATAAAATTCAAAATGTTTGGTTATCTTTGTATTATTGGTACCTTTTGAAATCTTATCGCTTTATCTTAATTATGATAGCTCCGTTGGCTTAGATGAAACGTGCAATGGATAATGGATAAATTTTTCAGAGAAAAACATGTAGTTTGAATGGCTTCGACACCTTCTTCTCACACTTTTCTACTGAATTTTTGGTTTTTGCCTACATTTATTCTTGTTTTCATATTAATCAGACTCACTATGATGTCTTATTAAGGCTTGAAAAACATTTTTGTACATCCATTGGGGGCGTAACGGAGCCTATTTTTTAACATACGTTGAAAACTATTGAATTTAATGGCTGTCAAGTCTATAAAAAAAGTTTTTCGAAAACTTTTTGTACTTTAACCAATCGTAAACTTTTTCGCGAGCTGTAAGTGTTTCTCAGTGATGTCAGGACCCGTTTTCTCTATTCCATTCAAATTTTATCTAGATAGTGGTTTTATCTTATAACTAATGGTTTTATAACTTCGATGCTTTTCATTCTTTTTAGTTTTTGGATATTTTTTTGTAATTTTGGTTCCTTTTGAAATCTTATCGCATTATTTTAATGTCGACAGCTCGCATTGGCTTAGAGAAGACCTTCAATGGATCAAAGATAATGTTTTCAGAGAAAAGCTTATGGTAATGGCCCCGACACTTTCTTCTCGCACTTTTCTCCTGAACAATAGGATTTTGCCTGTATTTTGTTGTTTTCATATTCAGTGATTTGTTGTAATGCCTTATTGACATCCTATGAATGACAAACAGCGTTGTTGTCCCATCGAAATCTATTTTAGCGTATTTATTGGCTTCTATTAAAATCTAATGAATTTAGTGGCGTTGGTTTTACGGTTTTTGTCAAAAATTTGTTGGGCAGTTTTAATGTATTTGTTCATATTTGTTGTTTTTTTGAAGTAATTTTATTAAAAAAAGAATCCTATTGCTGTTCAAGAACCAAATTGAAACAAGAAAAATATTTACTGAAAATTTTTTAATGGCTTTTCGCTCGACACCTTTCTCGCTCAATATTTTTTTGAATTTGCTGTTTTTTTTGCCTGTTTTATTATTCTTTATGTTGCCGAAAATGCTGACCTGTCTCATAAATTTTTGATTCAGTATTGAATGAAAGAATTTACCCGGGGTAGTTAGTTTATAGCGCATAGTAATAAATTTTATGATTTGAAACAGTTTTCAAAAATTATTCAAATTTTTTCAGTTTTTGTTCTTTTCGTCAACTTGTAACCTATTCTTATCAATGAGAGGTCCCATGCAATTCCTTGTTTTCCAAAAATTAACATGTGTACTTATATTATGTTGTAACTGATGTTTTATTTGTTGGACAGTATGCGTTTTCATGAAGTTTTTGTGAGTGGTATATTGGTTTCTTTTTGTCTTCAATATCACATTCGTGTAATAACAGATCCCAATGATTTTCAAAAGTGACCCAACTGAACTTATTTTTTTTTCAGTATAATTTTAACTGAGTAAGTTTAAATATAAACTGAAATAAAAATACATATTATTTAGATAATAGCTAATGATTTTAATGACTCCAATAGTTTGTGTTTTCGCAAATTGTTCGTAATTTTTTGAGTTCTGTATCTTTAGTCTTTTTTCATGGTTTAGTCTAACCAAAGACAGGTCCCGTTAGTTTCATAATGATTTTTTACCGAATTTATCGGAAATTATTTTGCTATAAGCTGATGGTTTTTAAGACCTTTGAAATTGATTGGTTTAAAAAATGTTGATTGATTTTTGAATTTCGCCTCGTTTTTTTGTCGACTTGATACCTTGTCTTCTTAAGGAAAATTTTCATCTGCTTTATAGTTCGGAAAAAGTAAGTTTGTGTAGTTATAGTTTTATCTGATTGCATTTTGACGTTGTTACTAGGTGCTTCTAATTTTTGATATTGAGCTTTGCCTTGAAATTTTTGTTTCTGTAGTCTTTTTGATGGCAGATCTCGTGTGTGTTGTAATGAGTCATGGCGTTATGTAATTCAATTAGTAGTTAGGTTTTGTAACGATTTTTAAAGCGCAAACATCTATTTTTTTATCTCTTCATTTGGTTGACAATTAAGTAAAAAGTGTAGATGAGCTCGGGTCGGAATGTCATATGCGAACGCACATAATCGAGCCTCCTTGTTTAATATGTCTTCCAAATTATTGATTATATTTATTGATTTACTCGATGACAGCACAGTTTTTACTTGCTCTCAAATAAAGTTTGCAGTTATTTTGGTCTTTTTAAATGCCGTTTTTCTTGCTACAAACTTTTTCTCTGATAATTTTGTTGTCTCACTATTTGACTTTTCAAGCGCAAAATGAATTAAACTGGTGAAGCCCGGAGGGCATAAAGATATTGAAAAGTTGCCCTCTGGTCGCCCGTTGTTTGAATCGCAGTGTTGTTTTTGATAGTCACCTTAACTTAGAAGACAACTGAAATCGAAACTATCCAAGTATCATTTTAGCTTCGTTTTGAAATGCTGACGTAAAATTTCATTGTCAGAAATCTTCTTTATACGGATTATTTAGGTTCGTTTTTAGATTCAACACACCTTTTTTATTTGCTATGCTAATTTTGACTTAAATGTTGTCCAAAAAACTGACTGACAAAATATCAAAACATTTCATAAGAGTTCTTATGACGTGTTTGATGATATTTGCGTCCTTTATTCAATGCTTCGATATGAAGAGGATTATATTGCACTGGGTTCAGTTTTATACTACTGTCTCTCAGCCATAATGATGTCTATGAAGAACAGCTATGATTTTGCTATATCTTAGGTCAGTAATAGGGATTTTATGTTGACGCCTTACTTTGGGCATTGTTGGTATAGCATGAGACGTGTCTTCACATATATACTTTATATATAACTTTTTTCTTCGTTCTTTTGCAACTTACATCGCTTTCATGAGCATACAAAATTTTCTAAAGGATTTAATTTGATTTGAGTAAAGTACGAATTTTTACTAGCAGCGATTTGCTTTTAGTGCTGGAAAATTAAATTTTGTTTTTCTTTTCACATTTGTCAAATACATTTTAAGCAAAAAACCGAACTCATGTTATAGAGTAATAACGCAGTTTTGAGATTATAAAACTGAGTAAGTTGATGGCTCTGTGGTGCTTTGGTGCAACATTAGCATGCCTCGCATCGGTTCGGATGATAGTAGTTTCAAGTCCCCAAAACTCATATTATTTAGCCGTGAATAGAATTAACAAATAACACCGCAGGGATGTTACGTAAACTCTTTTTGATGAACTCAAATGCGTTTTTACCATTTTTACTTTTCCATTGCTCGGTTTCCGGCATTTGTTTTGTATTTGTTTGGAGGATCACGTGTCTTTTTTTCTATTTCTACACATCAATATGTAATAAACAAAAAAATACAATCAGCATTTTGAACGACTTTCAACTGCTGTACGCCGCCCCCATCAGAGTTAGATTAAAAAACTGTTATGTTCTGATCAATTTAACATTTAATGCAAATTACCAAAATTTTTAGTTGATTGATAACACGTATTGATAAGTAGAATAACAGTTAAATAGTTACTACTGATTATAACTCTCTGTTAAACCAGTTGCAACTGGTTTTACCTGTGGGATTTTCTAGCTTTTGATTTTTGCTATACATTGGGTTACTACTCATTGGGTTACATTTAAACAAGGAAGGGCTCCCCTCTCATAAAGGGGAGTCCGATATCATATGAGGTTAGTGAGTTCTTGAACCGAACTATCTTGACGCTCTCAATGGGCATAGCGGCGTAATTGGATGCGACAGTCCCTATAATTGGTGGCTCATATAGAAAGCAAATATGCGACAAAAATGTCGATTTAAAGAAATAGAGCTGTCCTTAAAAATGCTGGTGCCATATTATGAGACTTATTTATTTCAACCGATAATTGTAAAACGATTTCTTGAATCTTCTCAACCACAATAAATCAGAACACCCCATAATGCGCACGAACTTTCAGAATATCGAAGAAGAAATATTTATCTTCCTTTTATTAAAAAATCTCTTCAACTTATTTGAGGAATTTTGTCTTGAAGTGTATCAATAATTCAGCAATTGTTGCAAATTTTAAATTTTTCCAAGTTAAGTGACTCCGACAGCGTTTTTATTAACGACACTGAACAATTTAACTGAAGAAAACGCAGTTAATAATTCGTAATGGAACTATGTACACCACTATATTTCAGGGCATAAGTTTTCCGCTTGCTTAGACTTGTTTATCGATGTTACTAGGATAAATTTTTTTAATCAGTAAAAGTTGAAAAAAATTTAATTTTGATAGATGCTTTTAAAACCACAATGTGCGAATCAGGGAGGGACATTCTGGAATCCCAAAGGTGAGTCTTTTATGTTAGTTAAGTGCATATTGATTATTGTTTTTCTTTTTACACGAATGGAGTTAGTAAAAATGAATTGTTTCCTTTTCGTGTGAACATTTTGGTCGTTACCCCGTGTTATTTTCTATACTAATAATGCTGAAGAATTGGGACTATCAATTACATTTTTTATTGACCAACCAGTACTCTACGCGCACCTAGATATAAGCCTTTACATACAAAACCGATATGGGTTATATAATATACATTTGACCAGATGGAAGGTAACAAACTTAAACTCAATGTTGACTTGGATATCGTCCAGGAGTTCTTTCGTACCACGATTAAAGCACGGGTTTCATAACACGTTTAGAGTGCAAACGACGTATACTGGATGACAGACTCTGTCAAAGTGTGGCACTACACTCACTGTTACCTGAAGCATTCCCTGGAGTTCAAGTACATTACAGTGATGGACTTGGATGAGGTGGTGGGATTCAACATGGAGAGATATCCACAAGGAATCAATCAACTATTGGAACAGTTGGAGAAACACTACAACAAAGGTATAGAAATATTTTAAGTTCAATGACTCAATGTGCGTAGCAATCATTTGTGCTGTCTTGAATGAGGTCCATAATGAGGTCCATCTGACTTACTGTTTTCCAGCGGCTTGTTTACTTGCTTCTTGATTTTTTAAAATCTCATTGCACATAGTTAAACTGTTGGACTCAGTTATTAGCACTAAATGGCGTCAAATTGTAACTAAAAATGCCCAATTTACTCACTAAAAAATAAAGCGTGTAATCAGAAGTGGGCCAAATATAATTTTAGAAGGCGTTTTAAATGCTCACCTTTAATATCTAAAGCGTTAATTAGGCTCCTCGCAATTAAAGAAATGTACTGAGCCTAAAATTACGACCATAAATAGAGTGGCACTGTCTGAATAATTTTCTCTCCCAATTGTCGGCAGCTTATTTGACGTCGGCGGTCTGTCTCTGTTTTTTGATATACTTTTTCTGTATTGTTTATGTATTTTTACTGTTCATATAATGTGATATATGCACGTGCTTCAGATTGCAGTAACATGCAACGTTAGTCGACAGTCACTGCACAAATCATTATCAAAAACTACATTCGACATTTTTGGGTGCATTTCAATCCCTCTACTTTTTTTGTTCGAAGTTACCCCAGCCCCTTTCTCCCATTGGGATCTTCAAAGCATACAATTTCAGTGGCGGTTTGCTGGCGGAAATTTTCTCCCATTCTGACCATGAAATACAATGTGAGAGCTAAAACACCATTGAGGAGAGCCATGATAATCGATAACTCACGCCCCTAGTCATCGTTACCTGATACATGCTTTGGATATTATTGACGTTTTCTTTATCTCTCAACAGTAGTAGCTCACAAGAACAAGCCAATCACATTTCAAGAGGGAGCGTCTTGACCGACTCTTTGAATGGTGTATCACAGGAGATGAGTGATAGCTGACAATATTGATGATAGATCTTGTTTCCAGATTCCAATTGGAACCATACTTTTTATCCAGATAAAAAATTTTTTTATTGAGTCAATATCATTGGGCACGATTTTATAAAATCCAAAGTCAGATACTCTTAATGAGGGTGTAAAGGAACCAAGTTCCTTTATATTTTCCTCCCCCCACCTACACTTTCGTCCTCCAAAACCCATTCATTTCCTGATTTCCATTCCCCCAACACATTTCCATTGAAGTTATTTATTTAAGTTGATTTTATTGAAGAAGTCAGAAGTGGTTGACATTCACTTTCAATATTTTTATAGTAAGGGATTTCCCGTTTTTAACCACAACTTGTGTGCCAATGGCGCGAATTATGATGTATTTATAGAGGTTGATTTGCTACCATGGTTGCGACTTTCAGAAATACAAATATTAATGAAGAGTTGTCTTGGTATGCAAGACTTAGGCCGAAGAGCATAAACATTTCTGGCGTATGCTAGGGTCAAAAAAGGACCTTTGAAACTAGCACGACTCAGACTGGGGAATTTTTGATTGTATAGGGGGAACTTAGACATTTGACACTTGGCACATTTAAACTCTGGTTTGATAACTTCACATGTTTTAATCAAAACCATCACAATCACAAAAGATCCAACTGATTTTTAATCTGGCTCTAGAAGTGAAGACTGATTTGAGAGTTCTCCTGAGAAGGATGCTTGCGTGGGATGACTAGTCACGACAGATGGGCTAGCCTTACTTGCAGAACTGAAGGTCTTCATTTCGAAAGTTGGATTTTAATAGGCGCCTAGTTATCGTTGGATCAATATAGTATCTTTAGCATTACTATAGTATAGTATTAGTTCTAAAAGGAGTAGATCCTCCTCTAGGTGAAGTTTGAAAGCACCACTAACACACACATATATATTCACACA
Source organism: Convolutriloba macropyga (assembly GCF_964194025.1). Lineage (NCBI taxonomy): Eukaryota > Metazoa > Xenacoelomorpha > Acoela > Convolutidae > Convolutriloba > Convolutriloba macropyga. The sequence goes on from NC_134477.1 coordinate 26,771,113, forward strand.
TTAACTTAGGATTAGTTGCAAGGCCTGGTATGCCCTTGCTACCTTAAGGTTTATAGGAACGTGAAGTTATTCCCCCACCAGTGTCAGACACGCACAGTAGTCAAAAGTTAGCCACCACAGTTTAGGGTTCTTTCAGTCGCGCTCGAAAAACAAAAAGGTAACGAAATAAACATCACATTTATCTAAGTTTGTAATAATTTCACTGATTAGTGAAAAGGTTTAACTCTATACAACTTCTGATTAGCATCACATCTGTATCAAACATCACTGATTAGTGATAGCGACAAGCAAAAACATAGCAAACAAACATTAAGCAAGAAATATTAGCTACGCACAGTAAGCAACAGCCTCATTTAAATATTAGGTTTTAACAAAACAAAAGATAGAATAGGGCTGTTACAAGGAAACATAGTGCAGTAACAGTGCAGTGACACTGACTTCGTTTTTAACACATCAGCAGCGCCTTTCCCTTATCTATTAAGAAAACAGTACCCTTTACGCAAAAGAGCAATGAAACATCATTTTGCAAGCCGCAACAATCAGGAAAGTAGCAACGCTGACTCGTCCGAATCAGAAGACCCTGATAATTCTCAACCCGTTCTGAACTTTGAAGAGAGAGGAAGGAACCGGGAATTTCTCACAGAGAACAGATGAACGACCGAGAGTAGAGAACAATGTTCAACGACAGAGCCGACATGAGAGTGAGGACTGCAGAGCAGGGCATTTGCAACAACCATGTTCTTTTCACAGCAATAAACAAGCTGCTCCGACCATGAGCCATAGGTACACACCGCAAATCAATCAACTACCAGTGAACAATTTCAGTGGACCTGATGGACACAATAACAACGGCTATAACAACAACCTATACAATGGCTTTCCGAGTTTCCCACCAGACTGGATGCAACACCAAGCACTGATGATACAGAACACATTGAGTCTGCCTAAGATTTCAATTGACAATTTCACAGGTGACCCTCTGAAATGGCATCAATGGTTCAGTTTCTTCAAAGCAACCATTCACAACAACAGTGTCCTCTCAAACGCCCAAAAAATTACATACCTCCAAAACCCTGTAACACATAAAGCAAGGGATTCCATAAGTGGATACTCCTACAATGATGATTACTACCATGAAGCCATCGCTAGACTGACCAGAAAATTTGGCAAACCACAGCATTTTGTCGCTGCATACCTGGATCAATTAGAAAAGTGGCCAAAATTCAGATTAGACGAACCAAACTCTTTTGTGAGCTTCTCGTTTTTCTTGAGGAGACTTGTACAAACCTTCCGGCTCCACAACTTTGAAGCTGATTTGAAGCCTTCAGCTGTCTTGAGAATGGCCAGAGATAAACTGAAACCTAACATGATAATCAGATGGAATCAGCGCACAAGAAGCCAAGGCTTGCTGCAACCTAACCTTACCCACTTTGCTGATTGGATTGACTCCTACGCAGAGGCGTGCGAGGACATCTCCCTACAACGGAACCAGAGAACCAGAGTGAACACTTTTTCTAGAAGGGGCCACCAGATGTGTCATGTCAACTCTGCTCACAAAACCACAACCTTGGTCGTTGTCCCGAATACTTGGAAAAGTCAGTTTATGACCGACAGGGTTGTGTGAGGAGGTTCAATCTCTGCCCCAACTGTCTAAGAGCTCATGAAAAAGGGTCTCTGCCAAACAAAAACAAGGTGCCTTGTGGACAGATCCAATGGCTTCCATCACTCAACGCTCCATAGGACAGATGCAAGGCAACAGCAACAAAATGCACAACCAATTGGGAACTGGAATCAAATCTCAAAAAACAATGTCTTCAGAAACCAAACAAATCAAAACCAGTCAAGCTATGGACGTAAATTTAATAATGAAAACCAAAGGCAGCAGACGAGTTCAAACTACAACCAACAGAGTGGAAAACAGAACAGGCGAAGTGGATCTAACAGCAGCACTTCACTCAGGGGCAACTGGAACCAAAGTGGTTTTCATCCTCAGCAGATGAACGCGCAGAACAACGTCAACAGACAGCAGAGTGACAATCAACGCACTGTAGCCCAACAGCAGGCAACAAATCCGCAACAAAACTACACTTGCAGCAACCAACAGGAAACTTCATGGATCAGACCGCAGATACAATTGCAGGCGATACCAGTGACACTTTTCAACAGAGATCTTTGCATTGAAACCTACGCTTTGTTGGACAGTGGCAGTGTCAACCTCCAAATAACACAGAAGGTTGCTGATGCACTTCAAGTTCAACATCCGAAAGGCATAACCCTACCACTATCTTCACTTCACGGTGAACACTCAATTAAAACAGCAGATGTCATGATCGGCATAGGAGCTTTGTGCAGCATTTGTCCTGTGATCACAATCCCTGTGTACCCAACAGCAATGTAGGAGTTTCGAATGCCCAGAGTTCAAATTGAAATGTAGAATGAGATCTGCAGAGACCACTCTCACCTCCAGAACATAAGATTTCCAACAATCAGAGACAACCTGATCGGAATTCTGATTGGAGCAGATGCATTCACAGCAACGGTTCCAGACAATTCACAACAGGACCCCCTGGCACCCCATACGGAGTCAGCACTCTGCTTGGCTGAACACTGACAGGGCCCATTCCTCAGAGGTACCTACAGAAGAGGGTAGGACATTCAAACAGCACATGCATAACACTTTTCAATCATATCAGGAGACGACAAGACGATCCAGATGAAGATCTTCTCCAACTCTTCTGGACAATTGAAGGAGTGAACTTCAATCAGTGTTCTTCAAAGGGACAGTCTGCAGATGACAAAGAAGCTCTGTCCATCCTCAATGATACCAGAAACCACATTGGTGACAGATACCAGATTGGACTTCCATGGAAGAAAGACATCACACTCCCTAACAACTACTTCATGGTCAAAGTTCAGTGGCACGCTCTGCAGCAGGGACTGGAGAGGGACACAAACTTGAGAGACCGATATGAGGAAACAATCAAAAAAGATTTGGATAGAAACTACATGACAACTGCAGACCCCAGTTGCAGACACTCTGTCTGGTACCTTCCCCATCACCCAGTGATCAACAAACAGAAACCATACAAAATCCGCAGAGTCACAAATGCTGCTTCCAAATATAAGGGTACCTCACTCAATGATGCATTGCTGACAGTGCCGGATCTACTCTGCAACCTGCATGGCCTTCTTATCCGCTTCAGACAGTACTCAGTGGCAATCACAGCTGACATCGAGGCAATGTTCATGCAAATTGGCATCCAACCACAAGACCAGGACTATCTCCGTTTTCTGTGGACAAAGAATGGCAACAAGAAGATCTTCAAATACAATCGACTCATTTTTGGAGCCACATGCTCACCTTCTTGTGCGATTTTTGTTCTGCAGAAGTGTGCAAAGGACAACAAACAAGAGCATCCAGAAGCGCACACATCAATCAGCAGTTCTACATGGATGATTTCATACAGACCTACTCTTCTGAAGGGGAAGCCCGCAGAAGTGCACAGGAGATCAAAACTGTTTTACATACAGGAGGATTCAATCTGACGAAGTTCCTGAGCAACAAACCAGCCGCATTAGAAAACCTACTGGAAGAGGACAAGGCAGAAATGAAAACCCAAAGAATCCTTGGTCTGACGCGGGACCCAAAGACTGACAAATTGATGTTTGCAAAACCAAAGCTTCTGTACACATGACAACAGATGACTCAAAGGAAGGTTCTTTCAATGGCAGCTTCTCTGTTCGATCCAGTTGGACTGATTTCACCCTTTGCCATCAGAATTAGATGCATTCTCCAAAGAATTATTAAAGAGGGAAGAAACTGGTGTCAACTTGTGTCAGAATGCTACCAGCAAGAACTACAGGAGTGGATGAATGAGCTCGAAAGCATGACTTTAATCCAAATTCCTAGATGCTTGATTCCCAACACCAATGGGATCCATCAACTTCACACATTCACTGATGCCTCAATGAGTGCAATTGCTGCCATAATTTATGTGAGGACAACCAACGCCGACGGATCTTGCACATCACAATATGTGATCAGCAAAACAAAGGTGGCATCGATCAAGCAGCTGAGCATTCCAAAAGTGGAATTGGAAGCAGCAACACTTGGAGCAGAGCTGGCTGGGTTCTGTGAGAGCGAGATGACAACAACCATAACCTCCAAACACTTTTGGACAGATAGCATGGCTACACTTGGATGGATACAATCCAAGCGAAGACAGAAAAAGTACATTGACAACAGATTGACTAAAATTCACGAGAATTCCAACCCAGACAATTGGAGACACATCCCTGGAAAGATGAATCCCGCTGACCACGGCACACGAGGCCTCACCCCATCAGATATACCAAATCTGTGGCCTCAACCACCGGACTTTCTAAGCACACCTCAAGACTCCTGGAATTTTGCAGAGGACAGTGATCCCCACATTTGCGCTACACAAGCGACACATCTTCAGACGCCAGTCATTGCGGTTGAAAAATTGTCAACATGGAGTCGATTACTCAACTCTACTAGAATAGTTTTCCAGACAATAAGACGCTTCAAGGCAAAACTCCGAACTAGAAGACAAAACGAATCGCCTGGGACCTCCAACACTGACAATTTTGCATCAGATGAGAACGGGGCAAGAAACTACCTCATCAAAACGTCCCAAAACGAGTTTTTCTCGGGAACAATTTCTACACTGTTGAAGGGAAGCAATCTCGAGAAAGGAGACAAGCTGATGCCCTTCACTCACTTTCTAGATGACATCGGACTCTTGAGGGTGGGCGGAAGACTCAACAAGGCACCTCAAACCTACAGTGCGAAACATCCCCTCGTTCTCCATAGCAGGAGCAGAATTGCAAGGCTGTTGATTGCATGATTGTGGCCATCAGGGCAAAGAGCATGTGAAGGCTCACCTGCAACAGACTTTCCTGATGATTGGGTTGAGAAAGGCGCTGAGAAGTCTGCGGAAATACTGTTTCATTTGCAGACGATGGAGGGCAGACAATGTGAGACCGAATATGGCCGACCTGCCTGAATTCAGATTCCCATATGTAAACAAGCAGTACCCCTTCGTCAACACAGGAATGGACATGTTTGGACCATTCTTCATTGAGGACAAGAGAGAGGGCACCAAGTTGCACTACGTCTGCTTGTTCACATGCCTGGTCACAAGAGCTGTCCACCTAGAAGTGTGCCATGACCTCTCAACCGATTGTCTTCTCATGACCATTCGCAGATTTGTCTCACGACGCGGATACCCTGACCTCATTGTGAGTGACAATGGCAAAACCTTCATTGGAGCCAACCAAGCAATGAAGTTGAAGTTCCAGAGAACCTACAAGCCAGACAACGAGTACATCAGACTGCAATTGGCTCAACAGAACATTCAGTGGACTTTCAATCCTCCATTGGCACCACACTTCGGAGGAGTCTGGGAGAGGCTGATACAGACCGCGAAAAGGAGTCTACTAATAGTGATGGGCAGTCGGAAACTAAGACTCTCAATTTTACAGACAGTTGTGGCGGAGGCCGAGGCAATTTTGAACTCCAGGCCATTAACTCATGTGGGCTGCAGCATCTCAGATGAGGGACCACTTACTCCGAATCACTTCCTTCTTCGCAGACGTCTTATTTGTTTGACACCTATTGTGAACAGCAACCAGCGGTTCTCCACTAAGGCTTTCAAGTTGACGCAGACACTACTTGATCACTACTGGAGCAGGCTGCTGAAGGAGTATGTTCCTGAGCTCAACAAGAGAACGAAGTGGCAAAGATCAAATGGTGAGCTGGATGAAGGTGAAATTGTGTGGGTGCTCAAGGATTTTACACCCAGAGGCATCTGGCCTCTCGGGAGGATTGTGAAAGCACACAGAGGTTCAGACGGAATAGCCAGGAGCTTCGACATCCAGATGTCTACAGGAATGGTACAGAGACCAGCAGTAACCCTAAGCCGTGTATTCCCGCAGCTGTCAAGTGCCCCGGAGGGTCGCTGAAACAAGTTCATTGAAACACACACACACACACACACACACACACACACACATATAAAAAACTCAATATCAGAAAGAAAACTTTTTGGGCTTTATTTTATTGTTTACATTTTCATTTGAAATGTTGCTATTTGTTGCCGGGAGTGTAAAGGAACCAAGTTCCTTTATATTTTCCTCCCCCCACCTACACTTTCGTCCTCCAAAACCCATTCATTTCCTGATTTCCATTCCCCCAACCTATTTCCATTGAAGCTATTTATTTAAGTTGATTTTAATGAAGAAGTCAGAAGGGGTTGACATTCACTTTCAATATTATTTATAGTAAGGGATTTCCCATTTTTAACCACAACTTGTGTGCCAATGGCGCGAATTATGATGTGTTTATAGAGGTTGATTTGCTACCATGGTTGCGACTTTCAGAAATACAAATATTAATGAAAAGTTGTCTTGGTATGCAAGACTTAGGCCGAAGAGCATAAACAGAGGGTTCAAAAAGCAATGAATGGGTGTTCTGTATATCATTTCAGGCACAATTATAATTCACTCAACTTTATTTAACAGTGAAAAAACACCCCAGTTTTCTTCTGCTTTGTAGAGATGAGTTGGCTCAATTTGCAGCACTAACAGTTTTTTCCAATTTTGCTCTCTATCTCTGTGACACTTTGCTTGCGACGGTCCGAAATTCTTACCTTAATCCTTGAAGACTGCATCCCACTTCCTGACATTGATGATAACTGAGAAACTTTTCTACCAAAAAGCTAATGTCTTTTGTGTGCCTCCAATAGGGGCGGAAGACACAAGGAGCAGTGCAACAGGATATCTTTGGTGACACAATTTCAGCAATGAATATCGGGTGGTTAGGTCGCTCTTTGTCGAAAAGTGACTTTGATGTGGCCAGAGCATAGTAAAATCAACGGCACATCGAAGGCGCTCATTTCTCGAGCCAAAGCACTTTGTCTTCAAGGAAAAGCCCTTTGTCTTCGAAGCACTTTGTCTTCAAATCTTGTAATCGGAAGGTGTTGCATCTAACAATAAAAATCCACTCTGAACATTAAAAATAGATTCGAAGAAAAAGGGAATCCTGGATCGAATAGAAGAATTGAGTGACAACAATTTAACATTCTAACAATTTAATGAAGCAGAAGTGTTTTTATAACTTTACACAACCTGCGCTGTGCCATGAAACTTATTGCCTTCTTAGCGCGAAAGCAAGCAGCTTCTAATGCATTTGATTTATTTGGAGCCCAGATGCATCGAGTTGCTGTCAAGGAGCGAGTCGAGAGCGTAGCCTATGCCAAAAAATACCCTTCAAAAATAAAAGTTCGTGACCGCTCTAATTTTATTTAAGAAAAGCAGTCATTTTTGTGAAGCGTAGAAATTTACTGAGGAGCAGTGAAATCTTTGATGCTGAATATATTGTCCTTTGTCTATGTATGCTACTCGCCGTGGTGACATGTTGTTTAGTAGCTCAACGGTTGACAATGAGTCTGCTTGGATTGAGAGCCAGGACTTCATAATTAAATTTTTATTTCTTAAACACTTTCATGAAAAGCAAATTTGTGTTAGAATGGAAATTTAATCTCAGTATTTCACTCTTCGAATCTTGTGTAAGAGTAGGAATGTTAAACCTCTTTCAATTTGCGTGAGCGCAGTGAAAAGTGAAAAACTGGATCTTTTTCCTAATTCAACTCTATACCGGGGGAATCCTTTTTCCTCCAGTTTACGGTCACATTACTAGTAATTGCTCCAATCTGATGGCATGTCTTTGGGTTAAGTAATTTCAAATTTCCGCCTACCAAAGCAATGCACTGCCTAAATTCTTAGGAATCTTACACTTCAACTTCGAGAACAAATAAAACTTTCTAGTTAGTAAAAGTGAAAAATCTGCTCTCAAGCGCAAATTCACGAACATCAAGTGCTCTAATGGCGTTGCCTGACTTTTTGGACGCCTCATTCACGGTAGTTGGTTGCAGTACAAAGTCATTGATGCATCAATTGCTCAGGACACCGACTTTTTTTTACAGGCACTGATTCTTTAAAGGAAATTCCCTATACAAAAATTAAATTTCAAAATTATCTATTAGTTGTCTGTTTGGTGTATAATTCTACAAAATTTTTGTTAGAAACTATAATAAAGGGGTATATTGATTGACTCAGAACAAGTGTGAATGAATTGTGGCTACTCTGCTTTTCTAATAAGTTTTTAGAATTTATTTTCGTTAGCGTATTCTTTAATTTTGCTGCTTTTCATTAGTACTTGTGCCTCTGCATAATTTTTTTAAGGTGATTGCTTTTTTTGCATTGTGTTTGAAATAAAGATTTTTACAGGATTATGGAAGCGTCTCCTGGGGCGATGTTTACTTTACTTCTGTTTTTGACTTCGAAACGTTAAATAAAATTGCCTACCCGCACCGTGGTGAAGATTTCACCACTGAAACATGGTTATTTCAAAACAATCAGCACCGAGTCATGACAAATGCAGTATAAGAGACTGTTTTATTTTTCGCAGAGGCTCTACAGCTATTGAATCTAAACGCAGCAATTAGTCATCAACTGAACATGAAGCAAGACTTCTCACTGACCTGAGTCAAATTCAGTCTGAATATTCTCTGTCCAGACGGCAAGCATGTTATTGGCAGGTATAGTGACTCCTTAATGCTACAGAATGTACAGAGAGATGAAATTGAAATGATCGAAGTGCATATGTTTGAAATGTGCATGCAAATTTAAAATAGCGATTTATAAGCTTTAACAGAATAAATTTACAATATAGGCTGTAATACAGTAATGGGAGGTATGGGTCCGAGGGGTCATGGGTCTATAATTGGGAAGACCGCCCACAACCCATCCCACAAATCCAGCCCAACCAATCCTGTGAGAATAGATTTCCATTCGTGCCAATGCAGTAGCAAAAATTCGAAACAAATAGATGCCTGGTGATGCTGGCAGCGGTTTCAGTTCATCCCTCGACCCGCGAGCGGGTTTGTCCATCCCCTCCAAAAGCTGCGTCCTTGAACATACCGTCTCAAATTTTTCCACTTGGCATCGGGCATTGGATCCACTTTGAAGAAAACATCAATTTCAATACAAAATAAACAAAATTGTTTCGCAGATGCTGGGTAGCTGAATGAATACAAATAGAAAATGATTTCAGTTAAAATCAGTTTGGTCAGAATCACCTGGGTATCATGTGGATGTGGGGTCGAAGGTGTGACTACTTGATAGGATGAGTTACTGATAGGGTAATTTCACAAGAGGACTCTAGATCAAATTATTCCAAAGAAATTTTTCTGAAAAGTTTTAACCGATGCATTCACTAACAATTTTTTTTTCAATTCACATTTAGTTTTTTTCACATTTTCACATTTTTCATCAATATTTTTTTGCTGTGTAAATTCTTCAGATTGTAATTTTTTTATACTGGAAGCTTTAATCGCCACTTAAGTCAATTGAAACCCAGGGTAATTAAGAGCAGAGAAATTTCACTAGCGTTCGCGGGCGCGCAGATTAAATTCAGTCGGCATTTGTTTATGCTCAGCTTTTGGTAAGCCGCTAATTACTTATGCACAGATAAAGATCATAGGAACAAAACCATGCTTGCATGAACCATGCTGAAAAAAGTTGATAATAGCAAAAAGTGACATGACCAGAATAAGGTTTAGACGAAAAACAGAATGCATTTTTGAATGGTTCGGTACTGTGTTAAACTGACACCAAGGTACGGTTATTAGGCTCAGATCCTTCAGTGAGTTAACATTGATTTACCAATACTGTTTTTTTGCTTCAATAAAATTTTCCTTTGAAACCATAAATTCTTATCGCGAGTGTTTCTGATGCGGAGGTGCTCCATTTAAATTAGATGGACATTTTTTTTCTGCCAGTTATACGACTTGAACTGCAACAGTTGTCGCATTCTGAGAGATCTTGTTGGTGGTTGGTAGACATTTTTCAAAAGCTGCGACCTTGAACATACCGTCCCAAATTCTTCCACTTGGCATCGGGCATTGGATCCACTTTGAAGAAAACATCAATTTCAATACAAAATAAACAAAATTGTTTCGCAGATGCTGGGTAGCTGAATGAATACAAAGAGAAAATGATTTCAGTTAAAATCAGTTTGGTCAGCATCACCTGGGTATCATGTGGATGTGGGGTCGAAGGTGTGACTATTTGATAGGGTGAGTTTTTGATAGGGTAATTTCACAAGAAGACTCTAGATCAAATTATTCCAATTAATTTTTTCTGAAAAGTTTTAACCGATGCATTCACTAACCATTTTTTTAAATTCACATATAGTTTTTTTCACATTTTTCATAAACAAGTGCAGCTGAAGCATGAATATTTTTTTGCTGTGTAAATTCTTCAGATTGTCATTTTTTTCTACTGGAAGCTTTAATCGCCACTTAAGTCAATTGAAACCCAGGGTAATTAAGAGCAGAGAAATTTCACTAGCGTTGGCGGGCGCGCAGATTAAATTCAGTCGGCATTTATTTATGCTCAGCTTTTGGTAAGCCGCTAGTTACTTATGCACAGATAAAGATCATAGGAACAAAACCATGCTTACATGAAACATGCTGAAAAAATGTTGATAATACCTAAAAGTGACATGACCAGAATAAGGTTTAGACGAAAAAACAGAATGCATTTTTGAATGGTTTGGTACTGTGTTAAACTGACCCTAAGGTACGGTTATTAGGCTCAGTGAGTTAACATTGATTTACCTATATTGTTTTTTTTTGCTTCATTAAAATTTTCCTTGAAACCATAAATTCTTATAGCTAGTTTTTCTGTTGCGGAGGTGCTCCATTTAAATTAGATGGACATTTTTCTTCTGCCAGTTATTCGACTTGAACTGCAACAGTTGTCGGATTCTGAGAAATCTTGTTAGTGGCTGGTAGGCATTTTTGTGATGGCTACATTTGCTGTCCTTTGAAAGTATAGAGAACTTCTCGAAATATTTTACACTTCAATTTCAAACGATTACAAAACTATCTTTTTGAAATCTTTTTATTCGAAAACTTTTTTAAAAGTATCACTGGTTTCATAAGCGCACTTTAACTTGAACGGCATTTGATAAGCTTTTACCTAATGATAAAAACTTATTAATTGCTCTTCAACTATTGAAAAATGGATATTTTTCGTTGAGGTAAACGATGTCGATGTCATTCAAAACTAGCAATTATTTTAAGAGTGGTGACGATGCAGGCCTGGTTTTCAGCATGTGTCAATTTGCATAAAACAATCATACATGACGCAGATATGTGAGTGGTCATCCTTTTTTTTTATATCATGGACGACTTCAGGAAAACTACTTCGGCCTGCCCTAATTCAGGGTTAATAGAGTACGTGTATCTAAATAAAAAACTTAAGTTTTGCTAAAATCTTTAGGCACTTGCAGCTCAACCACCACCATCCAATTTTAATGAAATTGTACCATGCACCTCCCCGGGCAGTCCAGACTTACGGCGTCTTTTCATTAAAAATATGTCAAAAATCAGTCAAAATTTTATCCATATCCAGAGCATCTGGATTAAGTGAACTTTGTTTTGCGCTTTAGGCAATTCTGTGAAGGCTTTCCAATTGACAGAAAGACGAATGCTGACAACAGTGTGTAGAGACAAATATCGCAACATATCATCAGTGCGAGTGAACAAAATTGAAAAGGCACTTAACACCTCATGGCGTCAATGGTCTATTTTGACCAGGAACACTGCCACGAGGAAAGGTTAGTTTAATGAATAGAAAGGTTCAATTAAATATTTCTAGTCTGTGGATATGAATTAGCCAAGTTTTTGTTGTTTAAGAAAATTGCGGCAACTTAGTTTTGGGTTGGTTAGGACAAAGGCCAAGCAATGATATTCCACTTGATTGATACACAGCATGCTGCAAGGGAAAGCAAGGGAAAGCATGCTGCAAGAGTAACACCAGTAACACTAGGAGAGGTTGGCTTAGTTTTAATGCCGTCTAATAGTCTTAATTTGGCCTCGGGGTCTCTCAAACCTGAGATAAAATTTATTTTCACCAACTCTTCCTCAGGGTTGGTTTCTGTTTTAAGTTTTTCGAAGTCACAATAACGTGCTTCTTCTCTGAGGCGCGCTAAAAAATCGTCGTCAGATTCTCCAACGCCTTGACAACGGACAGAAATTTAGCCCTTTTAGCCGTTACTTCTCTCTCCTTAGGTGAAATATAGTTTTGAATAGCTAGTCTGATCTCTTTAAAAGGAGTGTCTAACAATTTTTTAGGGCTCAGAAGGCTCCTAAGTTTAAGAAGTGCGTCCTGGCCGCATATACTAAGAAAGAGATTTGTTACCTGTAGGTCCGTGATCGTACCGTCGTTGTTGACTTTTTCTTCTTTCTTCTCTGCGCGACATTTCGCCACAAAAGACATGATCCACGCAGTACAGGATTCAGCATTCTGCAGATCCAAGGTTTGTCGGTCGTTTGGTGGTCTGGACACCATTGTCGTGGTCTCGAGCACGAGTAACAAGAATTTTATTATTTTAATAATTGAATTCGAAATGGCCTAAATGTACAAAATTTCACAGGTATTTATAATTCGTATCAGTATGAAAATTTACAGATCCGTCTAGATATAGATAAACTGATATGAGTTAATTTACACCTTAGTTGTGATTAAGTTTTTCCCCTTGCCGTATATGGCAAGTACTAGTGCAGTTTTTTGCACTTAACACATTGTTCTCCCTACCTGAGAACATGTCAGTGCTATCTACTGGGAGGGTCGGAGAGTTGGTTACTGATCGTGTTTGGTGGTGGGAAGGTCGAATCTATCTCACAAAATTATGGTTTATGTACATTGATAAACTTGTGGTATTAACAAATGTGAATCGACGATTCGGTTCAAATCAGAAGCCATTATTAAATTTCACTTCACCAAACATCAGGTAAGAAAGTTTTCTTTATATATCGAAGTTTCAAATTAAGTTGCTAAGTTCGCTACTTCTCGATATATCACACATTTTACAAGTCTTTTGGGATGGGTGACCGAGTGCAGCTACCTCGAACCGTTCGAGAAAACCAAAAATGGTGCGAGTACGAAAATCAGACAAACGTACACACCATGAGCCGTTGTTGTCTTTGCCACCTGTTCTTAATTTCAACCGGCATAGACTTCAAGAACACTTCCAAGAGGCCAAAATCCACGGGAGTCATGTCGTTCAGAATCCGGACAAGGTTGACTGTGAGTGGTGTCTGATCACTATCGCTGAGTGGTGTCTGATCACTATTTGGACCTCTTCAACAGTGTTGATAGATAATCTTTGACAAGTTTTCTCCAGAAGTGCGTTGTTCCATAATTTGAAGCTGAAAGGAGTTTTGCTGTCGATCCTTCCTGGTGGCAGTGAGCTGAAAGTTTTGTTGATCATAACGACGCTCTGCTGATTTTGTCACTGTCAAGACGTTTCAGACGTCTTTCAACCTTTCAGATGCTTTGATGAGATTCTTGTCGTTGTTTTTTAGTATTGTCGTTGGCTGACATCTGCCGCTTGCAAAGTGACAATAGGCGTTCAGGAAATTGTCGGTATTCAGATAAAGGAAAGATTCCGGAAGGATACATCTCGTAACTAAGCAGGTGAAAATGAGGATGTACTTTTTGATTCGTAATTTTGAATCTTTTTAAAAAAGAGTCAGAAGATGTAGATACCGCTGCTTGCAATTGGACATTGAGTGGAAATGCAAGTAGGGTAGCCATAACAAGGCGATTCTGGTAATGGGCAACCCGTCCGTATAGATAATATGTGAATTTTATGCTCAATAGAGTTTACCTGAGTCATCTGAAAAGATATCTCTGCTGAACGAAAACGTTAATTGGTTCTCTTCCCTAATGAATGCAAATATTGTGCAGGTGGTCTAGATAGGGCCTCGAAATTTTGTCTTTATCGCGCAGTATAAATGAAAAAAATTTCAGAGTCGAGATCCTCTTGAGCAATTTTCAATTTTTTCTCACTGTTTCTCATTGTTTTTTTGATGAAGCAAGAGTTTCATTCAAACGCTTGAACGGCTAGCAGAAAAATCGGGCTGCTTTTTTGTTGAGGCTCATAAATCAAGAACCACTTGACTGTCTGTCCACAGTACCAATCGAGTTATGTGGATGTATGATTAGTTCAATTCGGTTAAAAGGAGTCAAATTCCAATGACAGTGGTCTTTTTTTTATACTTTCGGTACACTGACCTATTAAATTGGCGCAACTTTGCATTTCCATATTTGGAAACAAGTTGTTTAATTATTGTACGAATCTTAGCTCAATGCTATTTGGTAAAAGGTGTTAGAAGGTAGTCGAGACAGTTTGAATAGATTGGCTTGTTTAACTTAAAGGTAACTATCACAGACATCTTGCTTCTTTTATAACTCTACAAATGTTTCACATATTTCAGCCAAACATATAGGAAAGGCGATCATACATTCAGATGCATGCGTATTTCTCTTCCATCATGGCTGTTCTCGCTACGTGCCTCAACATCGCTCCGAGTTCTTCAACATGAGGGAGCTATCTGGCTTGGAAGATGAGAAATTCTATCGGAGGATTGACGCTGAAAGATTTGGTGTCTATTTATATCATTATCGAGACTGTGACTCTAACAGTGAAAAATGTTGCAGTCATAGTGGAGGATTAGCCGATTATTATCACCCCAAAAATGAACAAATGCTTCTTGATCGCGTTTACAAAGCAACGTCACGTCTATTCGGAACATGAAGAACGTGCTGTAATTTCTGAAATGAAAGTGCTGTAATTTGAAAGTCTGTTCAGCAAATATTGCAGTTGACTTTAGAATATTTTTGATCTGTTTGATTTGATATGAAGCTCTGACCAAAATGTTGGCAATTTTGAAACCTGCTTCTTCAATACCCCTCGTTACAGCTATTAGCAAAAGTTGGCAATAATCAACGTGCATAGTATGTTCTGTTCGTAATAGCTGCTGACGTCAAGATAAAACCAGTCTGATTTTTTTTTCAAACGAAAATCAATTCAAAGGACGATCTATTATAATGGTCAATTATGACCCTCGCCCTTTCAAAGCGTCCTTGGTCTCATTTGTGGGTATAACGAACAATGGATTGATTGTACAATTGGTACAAAATCCCAAATCGAAGATCGTTGACAAGTTTCTGCGAGTACAGAGCTGATGCGGAAATCCGATTATCAGAGTTTCTCATTATCTAGAGCATTTTAAACTTCAGCTTCAATAATTGAAAGTTTTATTCAGTTTTTATTTACTCATCCAATAATTTGTTATTATATATTATATTGATAAATTATTATGTACAATAATCAAATTATAGTTATATTCAACGTTTCCGTTAACTTGAGTTCATATTTGAATTTTACGGCGGTCACTCACAATTTTAATTCAGCTTTTGTTGCGCGATAATTGGGGGCGACTTAGTATCAAAATAAATTCAACGAGTGCTAATAAAAATATTTGGCATGGCACCTTTATTGTATTACATTATTTTGTGGTGGGACGAAGTCATGTCAACAACAGGAGCAAAATGTAATTTAACAGTTTAAGATCCCGTAGCTCGTCGAAACAATTTATTTTCATCAGTTACTTCTCAAAGACATCTGATTAAGAGCACCGGTGCTCATGTTTTGAGTTCACGCCTAATGAATCGTGGAGAACTTCAGTTGTTGAGGAAATCCAGAAAACCACACAAGAAAAGTCAATTCCTCAAATAAAAGAAAATTGGTTCTTCTCTGACCCGAGTAGTGTGAACCGAAAAACAAATGGCAATAAAGGCCTACTTAAAGCGTGGATGAGAGATGAAGTTGACTGCTGGTATTTGTTTCCATAACTTGTCTTGATGACGATAGTATGCTAAAAAATATGCAATTAAATATGCTTAAAAATTCATTTACATTTTAGAATTTTTATTTTCTGTTTTTTAAAATCCGAATTAGGTTCATATTATTTCTTACTCCCCCAGCGCATACAAAAAAAAAGTTTTACCTTATATACGAGCTATAACTCGCGCTATAAAATTTTAAAAAATATATACCACTATTATACGTAATATCAGCACTAAAAGCGCTTAAATATGTAACAACAATGCTGAAACGTTAGACTGTAAGATCAACGCTGAAAATTAGCCGTTGAATTAAAAAGTTCGACACTGAAAGGTGTAAGATAAAAACTAAATATTGATGATAATTTGCTTTCATCGCATTTAGCGTTATTGTTACGATAAACTCAACGCATTCCCAATGCCAATCTTGAATTTTTTCTGTTATGTTTAAGCGTTGCCACCTAGGCCAAGGTATAGTGTATTTTCAGCAGATAGTTAAGGGGTTTGCTAGATTAGTTTTGCCCGATACAAATATTTGTTTGTAGTTTTATTTGAACAGAATAATGAATCTGGGCCAAAGTTCGGCTATAACACAGATCCTAGCATTATTTATCCGATTGCCAAGGAAAACCATTTTGAGGAAACTCAAATCTGTTTCAATGGAATTGGTTTTGGGTACAGCCGTTGATTGCTGTCCCCATGAAGCTTTATCGGCTTTCAAATAAACAATCCTTGTAAAACAGAATTTTTAGAGAGAGTTGAAACAGGATGTGAATAATTATTTCAACCCTTGAAAAGCACAAAACAAAGCACATCCTTATCAGTGGTCACAAGTGTTAAACGTGGATGACGTGATGCGTAAATTATTCAGCCTATCAGCAAAACATCGTGGTTTGAGAAAAATGAAGAGCTGTTGACCAGCAATATGAAAATGGGATTACGAAGAAATTTTAAAAGCGGTTTTTCGTGCTAGTTGACAGCAACAATTTCTGCGAGATCATTTTTGTCTGTCGAGAGCTAAAGAGCAACTCGACGTTTCGTGAGAATCATCAAGATTGTTAGCAGATTCAATTGTGATTGAAACTCAGTTGAACGACAAGGATTACAGAAGACAGGTCCATGGGATATTGCTGAATTTTATTCAAAAAGGAAGCAGATCAATGTCAGCTATTACGCGAACTGTCCGAGCTGTTGACCAGCAATATGAAAATGGGGGAATACGAAGAAATTTTAAAAGCGGTTTTTCGTGCTAGTTGACAGCAACAATTTCTGAGAAATCATTTTTGTCTGTCGAGACACCAGTATTTTGACGCCAAGGCTGAGCATTATGTACTCCAAGAACTCTTACAACAAAATACGATGAATGAGGCAAAGATTTTGTTGTTTAGCATGCAATCATCATAAAAAAGTTGGCCTCATTACGCTTACGCTTAATTATCTGGCATGTGTTAGGGGAAATGGCTGGCGTGGCCTCACTCTACACCCAAAAGAACCAGTCATAAAAGAACACTCAGAGAATAAGCAGGCTCTAAGAGCCTCTCAGGGGAGTATTGCGCCCTGAAGAACCTGTTTCATTTGGTATCCGTGTCATTGACACTGAGTCAAAATTTTACTTCAACTGAAACCCGGTAGGCGTATCAGACAGCTGTGCTGATGCAAAATAAAAGGAATATTTTGAAGCATGTCAGGAGAAGCATCTCGTTTGTTCCAATTGTGCTCAGCGTAGACGGCACGGTGGCTGGTTCAAAAAAGTTTGCTGGGTCAAAACAAGAATTTTTTGCCCTCTGTAGAGCATCAAAACACTGTATAAGAGGTGTAAGATGCCAAAGGCGATCATTCCCGTTCGAACATGGCACATTCTTGAAAATGACTGTTAGTTTGATCTCAAGCTACCTCGTTCTATTACCGCCAATGAGAAGGGGATGTTTGCCAAGATTGTTAATAGCTCGCTCCAAAAAGTGGTGAGATCTATAAGAAAAAATTGAGATCAATAAGAACAACATGTCGAAAAATTTGTGCAATAATCTTGCAGAACGATTGCTTCAATTTTGAAGCTGAAGTATTATGTCACCTAATGAGGGGGGACCTTATTCAATAGTGAATTTTTCTCGAATCACCCAATAAGAGGTGAGTTGAATAAAATGCTTGAGTTATCGGAAATTAAGAAAAGCATCCGATGACATTAACGAACAGCAGAGGCGCTAAAATCAATAAGTTGACTGTTGATTTTAATTAGAACCCTGAGAGCAATGAACTAAGTAATAGGTTTCTCCATTGGTAACTCCTATAGCTGGCTTGTGCTCTTAAATCTTAATTGTCCTTCTGTCCAACCGCAATTTATCTTGCAGTGAAACTGCAAAACTTCATTCCAATTGATCTTAGCGTAATTACCTCCTCGTAGATTATATCTATCGTTCGTCTGTTATATTTGTTATTATTGGTGGGCTACAAAGGGAAAGGCCTACTTATAACAATGTGTTCTTTTATCCAGATTTCACATTGATGCTCGAGCTGATGTTATAAGGCTTATTTCAGGCAACTAATTGGTCACTTACGGATGGCGGGTTGATGATTATCCAACATTAGAACCATACAAAGGACATCTACGATTCTTTGTAATCAACATTTGTATAGTTTAGTTTTTCAAAAAAAATGCATAAAATTCTGAGTCTTTTACAAGGTTGTATATGACACGAAAAACGTTACAAAACTCCTGTGAAGTGTGTTCTCGATTTATTTGAATAGTAGTTGGAGCACATGTTTTCACTAAAGTCGATATGTTAGACTGCCAAAATTGGTTAAATTAAATGCATAATACATGATGTATCATTTTAGCAACTAGTATGGGCTCAATATGTGTTAGTAGCTTTACGAATAGGGAAACAAGCGAGTTTTACTGATATGAACTGAACACAATTCAGCATTATGGTAAAAAGTAATAAGGAAATTGTGTCACAATGTCATGACCTCGTTTACTGAAAAGTTTTCCTGCGAACGAAACGAGCCTTAATGTTTTAGAAGCAGCTCACACTTTTTTTATTGCCCGGCACTTTTTAAAGGCTCCTCTACAAACTCTGGTCAAGTTAATGTTTAAATTACCAACTGAGGAAATGTATTACTTAATTATCATTTCTTCAAAAATATAGAGAAATGTATAGTTGTTTCCTCCGTTGAACTTTCAGCCATTGTTGAAAAGTTACAATTGTGTTCTTGGCTATATTTCGGAACTCGGGACTGTTTCCTTACCGTGCACAGTTTTTTTGTTTTCATTGGTCTGCATGGACAAACTGACGGGTGTTTAATTATGGTTTGGGTAGCCTTTGAAGAGGTTGGGCTATCAATTAGAATTCATATATACTCTGTACCTTTAAAATAACATTTATAGGCTGTTACTTTCTACCTGGAGGGGGGGGGGGTAGGGGTAGAATTAGACTGACTTAACATTAATTATTTAATTCAGCAAAAAAGAAGCTGGAAAAGATTTTAGAAGTTTAGAAGTTTGTGAGCTGCCTTAAATGCGTTGTACCAGATTTGTAATTGATCGATAGAGAAGAGTGAACAAAACTTCTCACGGTTATTCTTCTGACGGTTATTCTCATCAAGACTCATGAGTTTCACACCACCGCACGTGCAATTAGCGGAGAACTTACAGACAGTTAACTGGATTCTACAAATCAGTGAGTATATCCTTTAGTTGAGATTACTTCAGTTGAAGGGCGATTGGCGCACATATGATTTGCACCCCTCAAGAACAAAGATTTTCCATGTAATGACAAATAATCCATATATTGGAGTACAGGGGTGCATAATAACAGAAAAAAATGTTCTTACATTATCTTTTGATACTTTCTTGTTGATACAAATATCTTGATGAATTTACTGTATGCTACGCACTAAATAAAGTTTAAGGTAATTTTACCTTAACGGGGGGGGGGGGGGTGAATAACGTACTGGGGGGCACAAACAGAAAAGATCCCAAAGATCTTTTCCGCTTGTGCCTCCCCCATCTTCGTGGATGCCTATTATGTGCACCTCCGTGTGCCATGTTTTTACATAAAGATTTACCATGTAATGACACGTACTCTGTAACTGGGGGGGGGGGGGTGGAGGCATAACTTACTGGGCAAAAACGGAAAAGGTCCCCAATCTTTTACATGACGATTTACTATATAATGTATGTCAACGATCTCCCAAAAGCTATGAAAAACAAAATAATAACTCTGCACGCCGACGACACTCCCTTGATAATTTAAACTGTGAGTTATTACTCGACTTGTCGTCGACAAAAACAAAACAAAAATTTTTAGGAGAAAAAAAATTGACGCTAAATTTTGATAAATTCAGTTCTTACAATTTTACAAAAAATTGTTTGGATAAAAGCAGACAAATATCAATTGAAGAGAAACAAGATTACAGAAGGTCCAAAGGATACCTTGGAATCTTGATTGACGGGAAACTTCGATCATCACATTCAATATAGTTTTCCAAATGAATGTCATTTGTGCAACATTCAACTATAAATTTAGAAGTCTTTTACATAAGCATCCACAATTTTTTTGCTGAGCGCATGTACGGTCAATCTTACAGTAAGCAATGTGGGTTTTATGGTGCAATAGCTTTGATTGGCATCATGAGATTAGATAGCCAAATTAAACATTAAATAGAATGATATATAGAAAGAGTAGATATGATTCCGTTGAAGATTTTAGAGTAGCTCATAAATTTATATCACAGAAGAATTACATTCATAAGAGTTTTTCAAACTAATCATTAGAAAAATGAGGGAGAGATTTAAGCGTAATGGAAACTGTAAACGATTGAAAACGGTAAATTTAGATAAAATGAGATCATAGAAAAATTGTGCGAGCCTTTGGGTTATTTTCAATCTATCTCCCGAGAACGTTTTTAAATCCTCAGATACAGATCCTTGCATAGCAAATCATAATATTACACGACCTTCTGGGGCTTGCAACTAATCTGCATCCGCTAAGCTGGAAGAGGAAATTGAAAGATCTATTTTTCTTAAGGAAACAAATTAACAATAACATCATTTCAATAAGAGCAAGAAAAATTTTTAGCAGAAATTCTATAATTTTAATCGCATCTCGTTTAAGAAATGTCAAAATTGACAGCGTTATGTTAGACGGATTTAATCAATCGGTTCCCTTAAAAATTTATACTAGGCAGTGATGGTTAATTGTTAGGATTATATTGTGTTTTTCAATGCCTTGCGTACCTTTAAAATATTGAGCAAATAAAAACATGACAAATTTTTTGCTCCATGAGACACCACATGACGGGGCAACACTGCTCTTTGGTGTTCTCTCGTGGCTCAGCAGTAGAAATATTAAAAAAATTAAAATGCTTATCCACACAATTTTAATTTTTTAAATCCGAAACAGTTATTTATTATTGTTCTATTAAAAAATACATATTGACACATGCACTGCAATGGAGGGGGGGGGGGTGTTGGTTTGCATAACGTACAGAAGGCGCAAATGATGAAGATCAAATAATCAATATGTGGCCGGTGCATTACAAAAGTCAGATATTGGCGTCAGAGTATCATTGTAACGCAACACGCCTGCTTCTTCCCTGATTGAATTTTTCCGCCCAAAATGACGTAAGAGTGGGGCTGCAATGTGAGAACTTGTTAGGAAAATGCAGCTCAAAACTCTTACATCTTTTTGAACTGCACTGGGCTTCCAACGGGGGTAAAATGGTGTAAGAGTGAGGGGGTAAAAGTTAAATTAACCCCCCACTCTTACATCTTTTTGGTCTGTCAAGGGTGGTAAAACAATGAAAGAGTTCGGGGGTAATGGAGAAGTTACCCCCGAACTCTTGCATCCATTTACCCCATTGACAGACCAGAAAGATGTAAGACGGGGGGGGGGTTAGATTGTCGTTTACCCCTCAATCTTACACCATTTTACCCCCTTGAAAGCCCAATGCAGGCCAAAAAGATGTAAGAGTTTTGAGCTGCATTTTCCTAAAAAATCCTCCCATTGCAGCTCCACTCCTACATCATTTTACCCCCTCAATCTTACATTGTTTTACCCCATCAGAACAAATCATCCCCTCACTCTTACACCATTTTACCCATTGCAGCCCACTTTTACATTGCAATTTCAGTCAGGAGGGGGGGAGGGGGGTAACTCCTAAAAAATCCTCCCATTGCAGCCCATTGCAGCCCATTGCAGCCCACTCTTACATGGCAATTATAGTCAGGGGGGTAATTCCTCAAAAGTCCTCCCATTGCAGCCCATTGCAGCCCACTCTTACATGGCAATTTTAGTCAGGGGTTAATCCCTCAAAAGTCCTCCTATTGCAGCCCATTGCAGCCCACTCTTACATGGTAATTTCAATAAGGGGGTAATTCCTGAAAAGTCCTCCCATTGCAGCCCAACTCTTACATCATTTTACCCCCTCTGAACAAATTACCCCACCCTCTTACATCAATTTACCCCTATAGACAAATTACCCCCAATTGTACAACAAAATTGGAGGATTTTAAGGAGGACAATCGACCCGGGGTTCAGCTATTTGCGATAACAGATCTGCCTCACCACTGCCTAACAGATCTGACTCACCAGCTTATCTGCCTCACCACTGATATAGAAATTTTCGGTCTTTTCCATAAATTTGGGTCCCCCTCGGTGAAATGATAGCCCCCATTTTGGTATAATTACCATAATGGGGGCTATAGGTTTTCTGAATACTAGACTGCGGGGGGATTATAACAAGAGAGACCCAAAAATTTTACTTTGAAAGCCGTGACAACTAAAGAAAGAAAACGTTTTCAATTGTGCAAGATTTTAGCCGATCTGACAAGTCAAAAATTTTACACTTTGCGAGTTTTCTTGGTGGAAAACGTGGCTAGGTGGCTATCAGCAATTACCAGCCATGGGGTGTTCTACAGTTTATTCGCACCGTTTACTGGTTGCATGGTTTTTTGCACCCTCAGATCCACGGCCACCTTTTAAAGCATGAATGACTATATTTTTAATGGCAAGTGCGTTGTAACGGCGGGGGAGGGGGTTCTTCTGGGCATAACATAGTGCTTTGACAAAAACAGAAAATTAATGCAAAACCTTTTAAGGGACTATGTGATGGGGCCAATCTTTTGTTTTTCTGTAAAAGTTAACAAATCAATTTTTTGAAAAATTTAGCAATTTTTTTGTTAAAATCGACTGTTGGCGCCATTTAAAACCAGCAGCAAGAGCCATCATACAGCAAGAAATAACTTTTGTAACTGAAAAACTCCGAAAATTGGTTCCCCCCGATTTTGGGAAGTGAAAACTGGAAAAACACAAGGTTATATCTCACGGTTAGGATAACCTCTAAGCTATTAATGGAGGCAACAAACGTTTTGGCATCAGACCCACAATTGTGGCTATTAGCACTTAAATTGTGGAAAATTGCATTTTTTTGATATTTTGTATTTTTAGTCAAAATTCTTAAATTGTTATTTCTGTGATCCTTTACGTGTTTGTTTATGGTCGAATGTCAAACAGTTGAGGCATTCAGAGCTATGTACGCAACAACCCTGCTTATGTCAACAAAAAAAAATTGCAGTAGTTTGACATTTACTATGTAAATATTAATCTAAATCACTTACTTGATGAACCAATCAGTAACGTGTAGGAATAAAGTTATAAATAATATTTACTTGATTATTTGCTTTTATCGAATTGTTTGAAAAATGATGAAACTATATTGTTTTTAGAACCATTAGAAACTGTCACGAAGAGCAGTTGGCTTTCAGAATAGACTAAGTATTCTGCATCAACTGCAGTCTTTTATGCTAAGTTTTACTAGATCTTAAGATTTTTAGAATTCTCAGTTAGTTGAGCTTTCTTGACAAAAAGTTATCGACAATACTAGCTTTTGTTTGAATACTTACAACATTAGCACGAGAATGAACATAGATAATTGCTAAAGATTTTCTTAACCTCGATCGAAGTAAAGGTTACACTCATTTAATTCAACCGATCTACTAATTGTTTCGACGATATTAATAGTCAATCGATTTAAGGGCAAAACTCGGCCACCGTAAAGCTCAAAAATCATGCTGTGATATTTCGATTCCGCTTAGATACTTGAGCAGCCGCAACATTTGGTCCGCCGACCCCGACACAGTTACAGTGGCACAAACAGCAACGACTCTTCAATTCAATTAGGTGGACCAAAGCAAAGTCCCGGCAAGTACTGGAAAACAGTTGATTGGATGACGGGTGGTCAACTGAAGAGGTTAGTGGAAGAGCTAGCTGACCTACTCAAGTTATTCTCCAGACACCTCACGAGCTAGAAGGCTACCTGACACAAAACAAAACAATGGCAGCTGAACAATTTTGAGGAAAAAGTTGAAAACAGAAATCTTTAGCGGCTCCCAAAAACAGACACAGAGATTATGTAATCAGCTGGATCATCTAGTAGGAAAGCTAGATGAAATTTACGCAGACTGGATTCGAATGATGAAGCCACAGGGTTGCCACCAAAAATTTGTTGAAATCAATGATAGACGGAGTTACTATCGAGACTTGATCGAGCTGTACGGGCACGGCAATAATTGTGCAAACCAAACAACCTTAGTGGCATCTATATCGGGTAAAATTATCAAACCAGATTGTAATTTGCAACGATGAAAATTTAATAGCGATTTCTTTCAGCAGTCTGTGACCAACAGGATTAGAAGAACGCAG
Organism: Convolutriloba macropyga; assembly: GCF_964194025.1. Classification (NCBI taxonomy): domain Eukaryota; kingdom Metazoa; phylum Xenacoelomorpha; order Acoela; family Convolutidae; genus Convolutriloba; species Convolutriloba macropyga. Next base: position 26,795,601 of record NC_134477.1, read on the forward strand.
TGTTACCAAGTCCCTTTTGTCGAAACAACGTCAAGTTGAGTGAATGGAACTTTAAAACTTCATGGCTAAGCAACAAGCAGAGCAACAACTAAAAAAACGTAAATTCAAATCAAAATTGAACGTGAAGGATCGAAACGTTGTCGACGAAAAAAAAAATTACGTGCACAATTACATAAATAGGAACAGGAAGAGGAAGTGTTATCCCTTAGGCAGGGAGAGCAAGAATTCGAAGACAAAAGAAAGAAAACAGAGGCTGACAAATAACAAAGACTTCTAAAACTTGAGCCGACCAAATAAAGCTCAAAATCATCGGGACCAGTGGCAGATAAGATACAAAGTGTTTGATCAAGAAACAATTAAGAAAGAAGAGCAGGGTGGGCAAAATCAGCGGCTCAAAGATCTGTCTCTAGCCGTTTATCATCTCCAGACTGTTTTATCGACCCTCCACAAAATGTCGCACAGATCTTGGGCGACAAACGGTCAGCGGTTCTCAGAAAACTGCCCCGTTACATCAATCAGCTTTAGGTCTTTTTCAGCACCACTGAGAGAGCCAAGCTTTCCTAAAAAATAGGAAATCCATTAATAAATCAGATTAACGGAACAACAAGCGTTCCAAAACAGAAACAGGGGTCAGAGTCCTTTAAAAAACTGTCAAAACAGATCTGCTTGGTGTAGAAATAGGAGCACAGTGAACCAAACCACTCCCCAAGTCAATTTCCAATCAGTCACGAGCGGTTGACAACACTAAAGCTAACTGAGTTTTCAGGAGATCTAGAGTGGCCAGAGTGGTCGGTCCTTTTTGATGCTAGTGTTCATCAAGAAAATCAGTAATACTGAAAAGACGCAATACCTGAGGCCGATTCTTGCGGGTCGAGCTAATGCAGCAAATGCGGGAATGGGATTCATCTCAAAATTATACTATGATGCTTGGGATATACTCTGTGAGAATTATGTTTCAGTTCAGATGACATAGTCAACGCTCAATTCAAAAAACTACATAATTATCCTCCGATTGGGCACTACGACTCTGCTAACATCGTCAAATTTGAAAACATGGTTACAAATGTGGTTAACACTGTGGCTCAGTATATGCAGTAGATGCAAGGTTGCCCACTACAGAGAGGCAATCGGATTGTTTTCAAAGAGTGGCTGGCCTCCAAAGCGGTAATTCATGAGAACTTGTTAGAACAGACAAACTAGTTGTTTGACAGAAGTAGACATCAGAGGCGAGATAAGCCAAAGACGTGCACTTTTGTTTCAAACGCTGAAGATTCATGCAAATCCAAGATCCTCGAATGTCCCTTCAGTGACAGACAACACCCCATTTTGATTTGTGAAAAGTTCAAATCATTTAAATTAAATGAAAGACCAGAGCTTCTCCAGAATTTCAGACTGTGTTTCGATTGTTTGAAACCAGGTCACCTGTCAAAGGACCGCAGATGCAGGGCGTGTAGTCAACTCAACTGTGGAAGGCAACCGAACAGACATTAAACACCGAAGGAGACTACACCGTATATATCAGATGCTACCACGGCAGTAGCAACTAGAATCTCTCAAGGAGGACTCCCAGTGGTTCGGATCAAACTGAAGAACAGAGACTTAAATCTAAGTGTACTAGCAACGTGTGATTGAGGATCCTCAATCTCACTTGAAGACAAACCATCATCATCTAAAATTCAACTTCAGGGCTGCAAAGCGTCCTTATTCGTAGCAAGGATCCATGGCTCACAGGATGTTAAGACTGAAATAGTGCCGATAGCTGTTTGAGTTCATAAAAGGTCCCGAACATTGACAACAGTGCAATAATATGTACACTGGAAATTGACGCTGTGTGACAAGATTGTGGAGCTGCAAGTGTTGAAAGACCTTTACCCACAATCGAGAAACTTGCCAAATCAGACCTACATGCGGGTACAACATATCGTGACGCGATGAAGCTACCTCTTCCCTTTTCTGACAACAAGAGCAGTGCTCAAGGAAGTCGCACAGTCATTGGACACACAGTCATGTCTAGCTGAAGTTGCAAGATTCATTGCTAGACATGGCTAACAAGTACCATCATCAGCAAGAACGGAACGAACTTAGTTGGAGCAGCAAAGGAAGTGAAGGCATTCCTGGACGAATAGAACAGAGATAAGATTGAAAATGAAGTAGCAGAGAAAAGGTAAGCCTCGCAGACGATGTACTACGTAGCACAACAAAATTGCTAGAAGGTCATGATTGCAATTTTGTACTACCAAAGCCTCACAGACGATGTACTACGTAGCACAACAAAGTTGCAAGAGAGTCATGATTGAAAATTTGGAAAACCAAAGCCTCACAGACGATGTACTACGTAGCTTAACAAAGTGTCTTGCTTGCGGAACAAAATTTCAATGCAAAACGCAGAAGATACGAAAGACCTTACAAGACAGCAGTAAGTGAGAACCTAGAAGGCTTCACAGCACTCACACTAAGTAATTTCTTGATAGGATTAAAAACGCCAGTGCGCCATTGATTATATCCAGCGGGCTCTTCCATGACTTGAAAAAAGTCATCCAACACGGCTCAAGCATATGCCGACATGATCTTGAAAAGATAGACTCGTGAATATCTTCCCAATGAAATCAAAGATCGAAGTGGTCAAAAAATATGTGCGAATACCGAAAGAAGTAGAACAAGTTTGGATGGTAGGCAATTGAGTTAAACGATATGAATATAGAATGGGTCGAGACATCGAAGTCTTCAGAGGCGACGATGGCGTCATACGATCAGCGAATGTCAAGAAGGCACATGGTGACTTCAACAGACCGGTAGTGAAAATGGCTTCAGTTTTCTTCGAAGCTGTTTCCGAGATCAAAACAGGGCCGGCCATCTTAAATTATATTGCTTGGTGTTTGTTGTCGTTTTTTGTTATTTCATTTTAAAAAATTGTTCTTGTTTTTGCTATTCAAAACAGTAAAGTTCTTTTTTTAAAACGACTTTTTTAGCATACATAATTTCAGAAATCATAAGCTGTGACCACGTTACATTCAATGGCAGTTTTCTGTCTTTTGATCCCACGTGATTTTTTTGTTTTTACCAAAAGACAGACTCAAATTTCAGTCGCGCTATATATGACTCGTCTGAAAAGCTGCTGATATAATCAGATTCCCGAGTCACCAGGTAATAGGAACCAAATAATCGACAAATGATCGACCAAATTGTCAAACCTCGGCTTCCAAAAATCATCCTCGATGCAGCCACTTTCAGACGAGAATAATTTTGTCGCCTACTCGCGCGAATAATCACAAATAAGCTTCCCCTTTCACCCTTTCCAACACAACCCATACGAACCGAGCTTCTTTGATGAGATGGTAAATTTTAGTCAAAATCCAAAAAACAACCCGGAAAACCCATCCAAAAACGGTACTTCGATCACTAGAACCCAAAAACGGTCCTTTGGCTCATGCGAAAAATCAACTGCCGCAAACAAACGTGCTATTATAAAGCAACAAAAATGGCACATTAAATAAAAACTCATTGTCTATGTAAACTTCGAGGGAGAGAGAGAGAGAGAGAGATCTCGACTCGCTGCCTTCGCAAACGCTATGATTAGACGAACTAACGAAAGAGACCCGAGCAGCGTAAGAGACAAATCAATGAGAATTGACTTCTCTATAAAACCTCAAAACAATGAAGCATCAAAATCGCTAACATCACAAAAATTAAAACAAGAATTCTAAAAGTATAGAGTAAAAGTGCATTTCAACAACCTAAAAAAACTCAGAAAAAGTAAAGCCATGCTTCGTAATAATAAATTTGTTGCTAGATGACAGTTTAGGCACTTTAGAATAAGAAACAACTGAATATGGGAAAAAACCAAAAAATATATAGAATTAAAAATTGCGAAACAAATTCGGAGACACTACAGGTTGGAATCTAAACTAAAGACGAAAACCAGCAAAAAAAGCAATCATGAAAGGGGCGGTATTGTGACCGCAGAAATTCAAAAGTGAACCGTCAAGAAAGCAACCAAAGATTGTGCAAAGCTTTAAATGCCGACAACATGCTCACATTGCTGCAAACTGCGATAATGCATAAAGATGTCCGGGATGCGGAAGACAATATCAAATCAAAGACTGTAATCAACATGAACTTTACAGCGCAAATCGCAGTTAACAGCACAGCTCATTATACAAAGTTGTCAAAACATTGAAAAAGCAAAACAACTGGCGCGTGCTGCGTCAAATGCAGAGGCTCTAAAAACAGAAAGCAAAGTTGAAAAAAGAGCAAAAAAATAACAAAGGATACCAAGACACAATTTGAGAAAAACATCAAAAGTATACTAACGAATCGTTTTTGAAAACTTGAAAGCAATTTAGAGCAGAAAACAAGAACGCAAATGAGCAACTGAGAATTTATCTTCTAGACCAAACAGACCAATTGAACGCAAACTTCCAAAATACAATAAAACAACGTAAAAAAACAGAGAAAACTTTAGTGAAACAGCCACGGAAGGCTTATTAAAAGTTTTTTGTGAAATACTAAAAGACAACGAAATGACTGTAGACGAAAAGAAATTGAGACAAAACTCAAACAAGCTTAGTGACAACAGACCTAAAAACCGGGCACTCATCAGTGAAACAAAAAATCAACTTGAAATTAGTTAAAAAGAAGAACCGTTTAAAAATTGAAACAAAATGAAAATGGAATGAAGAAAAATTATTATAAAAAACAGTTATAGTCACGCAACTATAATGCTGCGGATTACAAAAAATAAAAAAACTGACATACTAAATATAATTGAAAAAAAAACACGAGCTGACATAGCTTGCTCAACAAAACGAATTTAGGTTAGAAAAAATGCCCAAACTCAGAAGGTTATTTCAAGGCAGCAAAAACTAAATTCAGCTGTTTAGGATCTGCAATCTCTGTCAAACATCGATTAATTTACTATTTCATAGAGACTAATACATGTGAATCAGAAAGCAATCAAAGAAAACAGTGATCTAGTTCAAACACTATACCATATAATACTATAAATCTCTTAGATTCACCATATAAAGCATCTATGTATTACCACAACTAGAAAAAAACAGATCTAATCACATAAATACCAAACAATGATGTCCACCTAATTACTGGCGACATCCCTGGAAAACAATCAGAGATTGGAGCCAATGACCAACTCACTAACAGGACCGGAAGAAAATATGAGCAATGGTTTGACGAGGAAAACTTTATATCATACTTAAAAACTACAAACTCCTGCACAAAGATAGTGTAATACTAACCAAATCAGAGGTAACAAGCTTATTTGAAGAATTTGCTGTCTTCAACGAAAGAACCAATGAGAGCGCATGTAACATAGATAAATTAACTAAATCACATGAAAATGCTAACTGGAAAAACACAAATTTAATATCTTGGAAAATTCAAATAAATAGGAGCATAAAAAACGTAGAAAGAAACATAGATAGAATTACACAAAACATTCAAGATGAATACAAAGAAAGAACATTTAAGAGTAAACAAATAGCTACAAGTCACCAAATCAAAAAGCTGACAAGAGAAAAACATAAGTTAGAGAGAAAAAAACAAATTCAAAAGAAAGGACGAAAGAAGTACAAACCAACACAAAATAGTATCCACCAAGATCAATATACGGATGAAAAAATGAAAATAACTAAAGAAAGCCAAAAAAAGAATAAATAAAACTAATTGACAAATTAAGCCAAGCAGGGAAAGATAACAACTTTTGGATAGCTGCAAAACAATTACTTAACAAAAACCAATAAAATAACGAAAAAATATCAATGAACAATCAGGAAACTGCAGAGGTCTTCGCCAAAAACTTAAAAGTAACAATAAATACAAACGAATCAAAAACAGATCAGGCAGGAGACAAAAAAATTGTCTCCCAGAAAACAAGAGAAACAAATTTTAAGGCAACCATGCCAATTGAAGACAGAAAACACACAGAATTAAAACCTGCAACTCTTAAAAGTACATTAAGAGATCGTAAAAAAACTGCACCAGGACATGACGGATTAAGCTATCAGTTGATAAAACATTTACCTTTAGAAACACTAGAAAAAAAGTCACAGCTGTTGCCTTCTTAGATTTAGATCAAGTTTTTGACTGTGAATGGCATAACGTTATCTTTTACAAGCGAACTCAGGTTAAAATATCATGGTGGATCACAAAATGATCTAGCAACTTGCTATGTAACAGAAAAATCAAACTAAGCAGTTTCTAAAAGCTTTACACACGAAGCAGGTGTATGATAAGCCCAATCTTGTTCAATATGTTTACAAGCAAACCGAATTGTAAAGGTACATCAACTTCAGAATATGGAGATAACATCACTTGATATTACACACATGAAAACAAAAAATAGCTACTGAACATCTACAAAGTGGAAACCAACACCTTAAAAAATTGGCGTGATAAAAGAAAAAGACTAATCAACGCGGGGAAAAACCAAAAACACTATCTTCCATAGATAAAAACTAAACACAAATCTGAGGCTAAGACCAGGGTCAGTGAACATTAGTGGCATCAAAGAGGTAGAAGCTCTCGGACTTGACCTCAATTATGAATTGATCTGGACAAATCATGTCAGCAAAATAGTGATAAAGTTGTAACAAACGATCACTATATTGAAACATCTAAATTCCAAGAAACTAAAATATAATATTATTATGTACTTTTATAAAAACAATAGTAAGACCAGTATACAGAAGCCATCAAAAATAATAGATATTTTTCCCAAAATATGAGTCAAAGCAAAACAAAGCTGGATGCGTTATGTTGAGGTATGATTCGAGGCGTAAGCTGAAGACATTCAAAAACCTAAGCAAAAACCTGAAGCAAAGCAAAACAAATGTGAATGCGAACGTCTTGGAGTAGGACTCAAAACGTTAACTGAAGCCATCAAATTAGTAGCAAACTTTTTTTTAAAAAAAACTAAATCTAAGCAAAACAAAGTTGGATGCGGACGTCCTGGGGTATGACTCGAGACGATAGCTGAAGTCGCTCAAAAATACACTGCCCGGGCAAAACATATCTTTTTTCGAACCCGGCAAACCAATGAGGAGATGAAAACTACAACAAGTTGATCAGTGTGGAAGACTAAAATAAAGAAGGAAATCAGTCTAATCTTGAAGCTGATCTAACTCTAGTGTACCAGTAAGGGAAGGCAGTATGATCGTGGGAATCAAACTCAGACATTGATACTGTTCCCAAACTCTTTTGCCGCTGGGAAACAACAATCAAATCCGCAGGGGCGCAAATACCCGCCTCAATAAATGACACAAAAACTATATTCAAAACCTACTCAAGGGCTTTGTTCTCTCAGTGCACAAGTCGGATGTTTTTCCTCTGAAAAAGGGGTCTTTCTGACCGAGTTGTACCGAGGGTGCCTCTTTCTTCATCTCTCTTCTTTCTTTCTCTTTCCTCTTTTTCCTATTCTGCTTTCCTCTCTACACATTCAGCACAAAATGAAACTTCAAACAAAACAAATAGACAACAAAATCCCAACCAAACTAATCTCACTCTATCCATCCTCCAGACAATTATTAATGATAAATCAGTTCTCAACCAACCGAACCAATCTCTTTGCCCCCATCCTCCGGACAAATTGTCAACACTCAGTCAAAAACACAGAAACTACATTCAACCCAAAAGCAAAGCGCGGTTTAAAAAGTGGTGTAAATTACCATCTAAAAAATTGCAATTAGCAATTCATTGTTAATTGAACACAGTAATTCAGCAGCTTTCAAGCTAAACTTGACTCCAGCGGGAAACAATGTGGCCAAACTAAAATTGATATTCAAAAACAATGAGGTTAAATCTGTTCATAGGCAAACTAACTTTGAGGCAATCTTTGTTTTTACATTTGTTGGCAGTGCTCGGCCTTTCCATATGTCCTGGTATGAACCCGGGTTTTACAAATTAAAGAGATTCGATTTCCTGTCAAAGTAGATCTAATCACAAGAATAGCAAACAATGAAGTCCACCTAAATATTCGCGACATCCCTGAAAAACACTCAACAATTGGAGCCAATGACAAACTCACTAACAGAACCGGAATAGAAAATGAACAATGGCTTGACGAGGAAAACTTTATATAATACTAAAGAACTACAAACTCCTGCACAAAGATAGTGTAATACTAACCAAATCAGAGGTAACAAGCTTATTTGAAGAATTTGCTGTCTTCAACGAAAGAACCAATGAGAGCGCATGTAACATAGATAAATTAACTAAATCACATGAAAAAGCTAACTGGAAAAACACAAATTTAATATCTTGGAAAATTCAAATAAATAGGAGCATAAAAAACGTAGAAAGAAACATAGATAAAATTACACAAAACATTCAAGATGAATACAAAGAAAGAACATATAAGAGTAAACACATAGCTACAAGCCACCTAATCAAAATGCTGACAAGAGAAAAACATAAGTTAGAGAGAAAAAAACAAATTCAAAAGAAAGGACGAAAGAAGTACAAACCAACACAAAATAGTATCCACCAAGATCAATATACGGATGAAAAAAAGAAAATAACTAAAAAAAGCAAAAAAAGAATAAATAAAACTAATTGACAAATTGAGCCAAGCAGGGAAAGATAACAACTTTTGGAAAGCTGCAAAACAATTACTTAACAAAAACCAATAAAATAACGAAAAAATATCAATGAACAACCAGGAAGCTGCAGAGGCCTTCGCCAAAAACTTAAAAGTAACAATAAATACAAACGAATTAAAAACAGAGAAGGCAAGAGACAAAAAAATTGTCTCCCAGAAAAAAAGAGAAACAAATTTTAAGACAACCATGCCAATTGAAGACAGAAAACACACAGAATTAAAACCTGCAACTCTTAAAGATACATTAAGAGGTCGTAAATATACTGCACCAGGACATGACGGATTAAGCTATCAGATGATAAAACAGTTACCTTTAGAAACACTAGAAAAAAAGTCACAGCTGTTGCCTTCTTAGATTTAGATCAAGTTTTTGACTGTGAATGGCATAACGTTATCTTTTACAAGCGAATTCAGGTTAACATATCATGGTGGATCACAAAATGATCTAGCAGCTTCCTATGTAACAGAAAAATCAAAGTGAGCAGTTTCTAAAAGCCTTACACCCGAAGCAGGGGTTTGATAAGCCCAATCTTGTTCAATATGTTTACAAGCAAACCCAATTGTAAAGGTACATCAACTTCAGAATATGGAGATAACATCACTTTATATTACACACATGAAAACAAGAAATAGCTACTGAACATCTACAAATTGGAAACCAACACCTTAAAAAATTGGCGTGATAAAAGAAAAAGACTAATCAACGCGGGGAGAAAACCATAAACACTATCTTCCCAAGATAAACACTAAACACAAATCTGAGGCTAAGACCAGGGTCAGTGAACATTAATGGCATCAAAGAGGTAGAAGCTCTCGGACTTGACCTCAATTATGAATTGATCTGGACAAATCATGTCAGCAAAATAGTGATAAAATTGTAACAAACGATCACCATATTAAAAATCTAAATTCCAAGAAACTAAAATATAATATTATTATGTACTTTTATAAAAACAATGGTAAGACCACTATACAGAACATGTGGCCGATTCGAAATTGATACTAAAAAAGTTGAGCTCAAATCTGTTTACGGACAAACTAACTTTGAAGCAAGTTTGTTTTTACATTTGTTGGCAGCGCTTGGCCTTGCCGTATGTCGTGGTCTAAACCCGGTTTTTAAGAATGAAAGAGATTCGTTTTCCTGTCAAATTTTCAATTTTAACGGCTTGATAGAGATCCAAAAGCAGTAAAATATTAATATCCTAATCAATATTTTTTGAATGCTTCATTAAATGTCTTTTTGATCATTTTATCATCGCCTTTGTTTTTATTTTAAAAGTATTAGTTGGTCTACATTAATGTGGAAATTTTTGATGGCTATCTGGTGGTTTACAAATTATCTGCACATATAGCGGGTGATAAGTCCAACAGACTTACAATGTACATGACAGAGACTTAAGGGGAAAAGTAGGAAGTGCACAAAATAGTTTTGTTCCTGAAATCGGAGCCTTTATATTCAAAAAGGCCCAAAAAATAGAAAAAAATTTCATGAGTGAAAAAGAGTTAAGTGGCAGGTTCAAACTCAGCAATTTTGTATCAATTTATTATTAAGTCAAACAGCTCACTTGACTGCGCTCACTGAAGGTCACCTCAACCGGCAACATTTTTTTCACCGTATGCTTTTTTTGAAAAAGACGTATTCATCTAGAAAAGAAACAGTTCTTAAGTGAAGAAATTGCAAGTAAGTGAATTTTTCACATGATCAAGACCATTCAAAATAAAGCTTTTCAACTGTAACGTATCAATGGCAATATCTACCTCCTCTAAATTTATACAGACCATTGTAACAAAAAACGAGCTTTGCTCATATCGGAAAAACAGATTTATGAAAATGAAATGTTAGTTATCGATGTGGAGGGAAACAATTCTTATTGGAGCGATTTTTTTTCTCAGATTTAGACACCAAAGATTAGGTCAGATTTTTTCTGATTGTGATCCACCCATTAAGTGATGCACCCCATAAGTACAGAGCACGTGCGTCCCTTACATTGTAATTCAATATAAACAAATCTGGCACGTGCGTCTGGGAAATATAAGTAGTACGCACCGTTTATTTGAAGTTGCACAAGCTAAAAAGTTTCATTGGCTCAGTTACCTAGTTTTAGACAAACAAAAACAATTTGAGAATTGTTTTGCTAGTTTTTCTCAACAAATTTTGCTCTTGAATTTTTTTCTAAAATAATCTAATTTTGACTTATAATAAAATGATATGAACAAAAAAATCTTTGTTCCGAACCGATCATTGATATATTTATCAACTGCAATTGAGTCACCTGGAGTTACTCCCGCTTATTTCTTGGAAAATCTTTACAGTTAATTCTCTTGTTATTGCTCCTAAAATTTTATCGCCACCGGATTACGACTCAATTGATCAAACTGAAAATATTCAGCTCACCAATCATTGGATGAGAGATCAAAAATTGATCACTATTGACTGTCTCCACTCGTTGGATGACATGTTTTTAGAAAAACACTCAACTCTTAACGGGCAAGACAGGAATTGAAAAGCTTGCTCACGTTCTATATCTGCCTATAACAACGAAAGCCCGGCAATCTGATTGGTTGCAAACCAACGAACAGCTATAAATGCCCGAAACAGCTCGCATTGAATAACGTATTGAATAAAATACCAATTTCTCCAAAATTTTTGGCGTGCTCGTCTTATATCGTCTGCGGCTGATGTGGGTAAGCGGCTTTTTTCCGCTGCATTTGCAATAAAGCTTATTTGCAAAAGGAAGTGAAGGTAACGTCAATTGCTGCTTGTTGACTCACATTCAAAAGTGGTAGGGAAATGTCGCTCTGTCTGAAGTTTTTGTCGTGTAGTAAAATCTTCTGCTAACAGACGGTTGAAAATTTTCCACTCGGGCAGGCTGACACAATTTTGTTCTCATTTTCTTTCATTTTTGTGCATTTTGAAACGCAGCAAATATTTTAAAGCAGCAGGAAGTTATCTCGGAGATAATTTAGAACTCATTTTTTAAAGGGGGCTTTGAATAGGGACGCACACGATTGTGCAAGAGAAAGAGATAGCAAACGAGTTTTTTTCCTCCGGAAGTGTATTTGTCTAAAAATTGTCATTAGCGTAGTCATCAAGTTTATCCTGAATTTTTCCTTGAGACGGCTGCGTTGTCACAGCTTCACCTAATCTTTCAATTGTTTTAACAATTAACATGTCTTTGTTTGGAGTATGGCCTGCTATATTCTCTGCGAGATCAGAAAATTGGAACACAAAATCTTTATATGCAACTTCAAAATGATCAGCTGGTCGTTTTAATTCACCACTGGCTGTTTCCAATAAAAAGAAGGACTGCCTGGTTTCATAGAGTATCTGACACGAGGGCTCCCAAGATGATTTTAAACGTTACACTCCAAATCTCCCCATTTTTGCAGGATTTTTTTTCGTCTAACGTGAAAACGCATCACAAGGATTAGAGTCTTTTGGGCGCAGCGGCGCAATAACGCAGGATACTAAACGAAAATTGTAGCCTTTGGTTAGCGATGAGCGATGTCATAGCCGCTTGGAATAATTGAAAACTGAACAAATGATTGCCTGAACAAGGTGCTCTGAGTAATTTTCTGACGGTTCTGAAGCTGTAAACTTAGAAAAAGACTGAAAACAAATTCAGATCAAAAAGCTTTACAGCTTTGATTATGCATCGGATCGGGGCTTTTTTCCGTTTTTTGCATTGTCAAATTGATACTGTTTGCAGCCGTAATTTTAGATCGGATCAATTTTTTTTTCTCGATTGGCTGCGCTATTTTGGGATTGCTGAGGATTTTTCTGTTTTCTGGCGTTTATGTTGTCATCCACTCTGATGACAAAACTTTCGCCAAACAGCGGAAGTGCGCACGAGGACAAAGTGAGGTCTCTTTTATGTTTTGTTTTGTTCACAAAAATACTCATTCACCCTCCCTTGGTTATTTTTGCTCATTATGTGCACGAAAAAGACATCTGCTTGATTCAATTTTTCCTTTTACTAGCGCAGTTAGGATTTGTTAAGCAGTCAACTATGATAAGCGTAAGATAAGCGTAAGAATAAGCGGGCGATCGCAAAAAGATTTTTCAGGATAAAAGCGCGGTTTTGGAACCTTTGTACTGAAAATTATTTGCAGATCTGGTATTTTAATTGGTTGCTATTGCTATTGGGACGGTGAATTCCCAGTATTGTTGTTGGAAGGAACTCTTATATGCGAGCAGCTGCATTTTTTGGTAATTGGTCCACAGGCGACAAATTTTTAGTGAATTAGGAAAAAGCTCCAATTGATATAGAACACACCCATATATCGTAGTTTGGACTTCATTGAAAGTATCTCAGTTTCCATTCAATAAATTGTGCTTCAAAGATAAGACTTTTTAAAGATTATGTGTTTCATTGAGATGAAAAAGTAACCAAGTATCGTATCAATATTTGTTAGTTAACTAATCTACTGTGTTAAGCCAGTTGAGGAGTTAGACAGTACGCTTCTGCTTGATCTCTTTGGTGTACTTCTATTTTTGAGCGATAAAAAACTGGCAAACTCTCACTAATTATCAACAAACATTAAGTAGGGAGATGAAAAAAAAATAAAATATCTCGTTGGTTCCTTCAAAGTGATCGAGTCGATCCGCAGGTGATTTGTCTCTTAGGTTGTCTTTCAATGCCAAAGTGCGAGAAAACTTCGAGAAGCCAACGGCTTTTCGAATAGTATGGTTCGAAGATCCGAATGACAGGAGAGCGGAGGGAGCTCTTGGTTGACTGAAAGTTAGGATTTAAGTAGTTTGACAAACTTCTACGGCTTCAACTCACTGATTAGCCCTCTCTACTGAAAACTAGTTGAGCTTGCCTTACTTCTGTTTTTGCGGAACTACGCTGCACATTTGTTTTTTTAATAGATCGCTAAATAATAAGTGATGAATGTTTGTCTAACAAGTGCGTAACAAGTGTTGTGTAATTTTGTGGTCTTATTTGCGATCATTTGTGGTATCAGCAAAAAGACTCCAATTTTCAAAGTTGACACTGCAACATAGAAAGGAATAAATGCCACTTTTTGACAATTAAATGCTTTTTTATTTAACTCGATTGAAAGCTGTACGATTTCATTAGTAACTGAGAAGCGTGAGCGAGACTTTGATTCTTCAAAAGGCAATTTTTTAAAAATCTTTGTGCTCTATCTTTTTCCTTTCAATGGATCATCGTGTGGTAGAAAGTCAAAGTGTCATTTCTCAGTGACTTAAAGCGCTCATCAGATGAAGCCGTATCTGTGCCGTCTTTTGTTGCTCTCATTGATATCATTAAAGTTCGACTTCTTTGATTGCTTATAGTTTTTTTTATGAATGTTAGCTTTAATTGACTCGAAGTTCAGTAAAAGTACCCCAAACAAGGCAATTATAAAACGCTAGCAGTTTTCAGAGTTTAGATTTTAAACTCTTATTTTAAATAAGGGGCCGAACTTAAA
>NC_134477.1:26809850-26940759 GCF_964194025.1 Convolutriloba macropyga
ATTTAAAAACACATATCTCACATAATTTCAGCACTTGTCAACACATTAAGTGGATAATTATGTAAGATTTAGCCTGTCAAAAAATTTGTTTTCAGTGGCTGTCAGCACAATTCTTACATAATTTTCTGTACATTCAGCACTTATCTTACACATTTTCAAAGCTTTCCTTACACAACTTGGAAAACTGGAAATTCAGAGTATTTACTTTTTTTGCTTTTGTACATGCAGAAGCAACACCGGAGCAAGACTCATGAGCATTGCACCAGAGTACTCCAACTTGAAAAATAGTTGGAAACCTGCCAAAAGACTTTAAAAAATTTCTCAGCTCTCAAGACAAAGCTGTTATCGCAGCTGGAGTATATTGCCACAATACTAAATTGAAAGAAACCGGGTAGCTTATGTGTAAGTGTCTTCCTTCCTTTAGCACTGATGAAATTTCTACTCATTCCAGTTATTTTCTTTTTTGAAAGTTTGAATTATAAATTAAAAAACGACGTAGAGTTTTGATGGATTATTGGCTCGCTCTTCGTAGTTGCAAAAGAAGAAGCAACGTACAAGCTGACTACCTTATAAGCAATAGCGGTTAATAATTTTGCACGTAAAATTTTTATGTGATGAATATGCTGAAAGCGATGAAATTCTCCATTTTTCCGAAGTGCTAAAATTATGTAAAAATTATGTAAAAATATATTGAAAAATGCGCTGAATTTAAATGTTTTCTATACAGGTAATATAAAAATTGGTGCATGCGTCCAGATATCAAACACAGTGCAAGAGTTTTGTAAATAGCGCCAAATATTTTGGGAGTGTGTTGCAACCTGACTGATACACGTGATGGGGGAGGTATGTTTTGCCATAGGGGACAAATCCGAAAAAAAAATTAATCAATTACAATGCAACTTCTACGCATGAATTCGGCTGGCGTAATTTTGGTTTTGAAAACTTGCTGAACCCCTTTGAACAACAACGAATCACAAGAAGAAAATTGTTTATGTAAAAAATGGTCCATGAAATGAACAGAACCAAGTAAACAGTCTCGAATAAATGAATAGTTTTTTTTCGTTACGAAGTAAAGTGGTGAAATAAAAAAAACATTGCTCTCATTCATTTACTTAAACTCAGACAATGAAGAAAGACTAATATAAAAAGTTCTCGAAATTCAACTTTCCGATATTTGATATCCTGATGGTGGGAGCATATAAATAACAATGAATAGAAATAACGATGAGAAAAAATGAACCTGTAGACGAAAAAAAGTGCAAAAAGTAATCTTTAAATCTCTCCACGACAGGCTTCTATATATAATTTTTCGAGGAACGTGAAAATTTTTAAATACGAGCGCAAATGTTTTCTTAATTTTTCCATGAATTTGCTGCACTGGCAAGTTAACAATTTCCCGATTAATTTCATTAGTTAGACATTTGAAACCAAAATAATATTTTCTTGAGCGTTTGTTACAAGAGTTTATCATTGTTGAAATTTAAGATTTTAACAACTGGGTGCCTCTTTGTGAAGATTTTGGATAATGACGATGTTTATTTTTTTCTCATGAGATACTCGACTGGCAGAATCTGAAAGTTTTGTTTCAACTGAACAGTTGGGTCAATTTTTTGAAACGATTATCCTACACGCATATCCAACACGCCATAATAGTCCAATTTCACTGTTTTTTGCAATGTTAGCAACTAACGCCTGATAGCAGTTAATAATATGGAACTGTACTGAACCTGATTATGCACCAATAAGATTCATTCTCATGCCTAGTGTGAATGATATGTCTATTTCATTTGTAGCCTTTTTTGAACAGCACATGCGATTTTCATTAGGAAAATTTTCACATGCTCTTGAAAAATCAATTTTTTTGAAGAAAGACTTCCAAATTTTTAATTGAATTTATTTGGTTGTAGTATTTTGTCTTTATATCTGATTGTTTTCTTTTTTATCGATAGCAAAAAAGTTATGTACTCTGTCTTCTTTGAGTTTTAAATTTTAGCTAATTTGTTCAAAGTACTGAGCTAACAAATTTAGTGACCAAGGTATCACCAATATTTTACAGTATATTACAAAAAATTACATCATCAATATCTTCGGGTTACAGTGCTCGATAAAAAAGTAGCAAATATATTTTATTTATATATCGAAGAGCAGCGTGCTAATTTCTGAATTATTTCAGAAATTTTCCACACACTTTTAGTGCGTTTGCGATTACCCACATCACGGTTAACAAAAACATTTGAGTCTCTAAATTGGCTTTCAAGTATTTAAGAGGCTAATAAAGATATAAGCTAATTTTGCTTAAAAAAGTGTGGAAATGCGTTACATCGTGTAACGTTCATCCGTGGTGAATATTTGTTTTGTGAGCAATGGAAACAATACGAGTGATAATTTTCATTCTTCGTGAAAAATAGTTACTCAAAATGAAAAAACTACTACATGAAATGTTTTCACCAGCTTCAAAAAACGCCATTTTTTGAAAATCACTTTAATTTAATTTTAATGTTTCTAATGTGTTGATGCCTTTATTTTCAAGGTCTTGATGACAAATATTTACATAAAAATCTCTAATATTGAACATCTGATGATATTAAGACAATTTTCTTTTATCTCCCTGATAGTCTAAACTTACAAAAGATCGGGATATCATTTGCGCATTTAGACTATCACGGAGATAATGGAAAATTGGGGATTGGAAATAAAAGGAAATAAAGGAATTGTGACAAAAAGTAACTTTTAAATGTACTGCCGAATGTCACAGACTAAAAAGAAATGCATTTTAGACTCCAAAACTCAATTAATGGATTAAATTTGACAACATCATTTGACAACATGATTGAGTTTAACATGTCTCAAGAAAATATCTAAAATAGAAAAATTTCAAATGCCAGATGACTTGAATTGTAAAACATCAATAACTTTGTGTCCTTAAAGACTGAAGAATTGATGTCGAAAACATTCACCAAGCCCCCTTTTTGAATTCAATTGTTTTGACAGAAAAGTGGTATCAACGCTTTATTATCATTAGGATTTAAAACAGATTTTTGGTTTCATTTTCTGTTTCAGAGACTACAATCTGTTCAATGACGTTGTTTAGCTCTTTGAAAAGACGATCAAGTCTAAAGACGTGCCTTTCTACATGCATCGCAATTTCAGCTGTAATTCTACTTTTTCACGTGTGCAATTCATACTCCTCCATTATGTACTTCATTCACGACTGGGAATGCGCAATTTTCAGAACTGTCAGGAATTATGGATTAAGGGGGCTCACGGACTTCAGATTGTGCGCGTCTCATTTGCCTGTGGAAAATACTGGGAAACCAAGTCAAGGTAAGCTAAGCCAGGAGAAAAAGAAGTCACCTGTTTTTCACATGGACGCATTACAAATTCCTCCCCCCCCCCCCCCCCATAACAAATAGTAGAGGGAGCTGCAAGGACTTGGAAAAATGTAAAAATTGGAAAAATGCAGCTTTGCTCAAAATTCTTAAAATCTTTTGGGCTGGAGGAAAATCTGCCAGGGAAGGTAAAGCTATGGGGAAAAAGCCAGCTGCTGGAAATAATGGGGCTATTTTAAAAGTCATCTCATGGCAGCTCCGCGTCTTGCATAACCTCAACTCCCCTCCCCCACCAGAAGATGGCAGCTATAGGATGAAGCCAAAACTATTTAGGTTTTACTCAAAATGCAACTGACGTCAGTATGAGTCTATAGTATTGCAGTCTTAGTATTGCAGTATGAGTCTAATATCAGGCTAGTTTATTGGCTTGGAGGAAGTTTATTGAATTTCAAATAGGTTTTGTTTATTGCAAACATTAATGCTCCGTCTGTTGTCAAATATAAACACAACAAAGTAATCGGAAAAAGAAAGAAAGAAAGAATTAAATTCTCTGATAAACTATGTTACAAATTTATTCTTTAAATTTATTTGTTATAAAATCACACTATCGTAACATGAATGATAATTAAACAGTAAACAAGGTCTCAAGACCTAATTAACACTACCAATGCGCAACTACATTCACTACAAACTCAATAGTGTTTACATACTATTTCTTGAAACATGGTTATAACGACACTAAACGTTGAACTCTAAATAAATCGTGAAATAGCTATTGATTAAAAAATAGCAGTGGTGTACAGAAAAATTCAATAGTCAAGAATCAGCTTAAATATTTTTTTTTGCGAGAAGTGAGCTGAAAAGCGCTGAGTGCCCTAACAAAAATGGAGTTGAACAGCACTACCAATAGTGGATCTTTTCCATTTGTGCCCCGCCCCCCAGCTTAGTGGGCGCAAATATTATTTGCAATCCCCAGACGCACATGCCATATTTTTACATAATGATTTTTTATGTAACGGCACGTGCTCTGTAACTGGGGGCGCATAAAGTACTGGGGGCACAAACAGAAAAGATGCACAATAGTTAAACTTATCAGAAAATGCATATGTTGAAATGCCAATGCCAAAATAGTGCTTTTCTGGAATTTTTTTCAGCGTCTATTTTCTGAGTCAGGCAGCCTTTGTTGGAGCCGAGATTATTAAATGGAGAAATGCATTCACGGACAATTTAAGCAGTTGAATTAGAATATCTTGACAAGCTACATTCTAATCAACATTCCAAACCATTTGTTTATGATTTGTCAATAAATTTTGTTACTGACTGTTATTAGAGCGTCAATATCACAAATGAAGTAAAATTAAATTCAAACTCGATCAACTCTGCTATCACTAAATTAAAACTGCCACGCATAAACAACGAACTCCATTTTGATATTGCATCACGTTCTCTAAACTTCGTTTGCGACGAATTCTGTTGTTTCTATAAGCGACAAAACTAGGTTCTACAAAGTTAACAAACTTCCCATGAGATCAAATTTACACTTAAAAAAGCTACGAAAAAATGTTTGATTTTACTAGCCAGATCTTTATCTTCAGTCAGTCAATGAAGCGAATTTGTTATTCAAAATAGTAATATTTGATTTTTTAAAATTGTTTAAATTAATTTTAAATTTTAAAGTTGTTTGATTAATTCATGCGAATCAATTTTTTTAACACCGAAGATGAAAGACTATTTATTGGGAACGACTATTAATTGAGTGTCAAGTAATGCGACGGTAATCTACAATAAAGCGGATAATTCATTTCACTGCAAAAATCTGATATTTGGACAGATTTGACCACTGAAACAACCATTATAAGCGTGTTTTAAAGAATGTACCCTCTACTCTCATTTTTAACACAGCTATTTTTAAGAGAAAACAATGCAATCATCCAAAACAGGAGGCAATTCAATTGTTGATTTGGTTTTCATATAATATTGATTTGGATTTCATAGAACAAAGTTTAACACATAGTGGCATTTGAACAATTTATGTGCTCACAGACAATCTTCGTTAAAAAACAATACTCAGTTGTTTGTCATGACTTATATGACAACCTAATAACTTCATTCTAGTGGTTTTCAGTTGCCACCCGGGTCGAGGAATTCGTCAACATATATGTAAGAAATGCGCTGACAACCGCTGAAAAAAATGTTTTTCAGCGGATAAATCTTACATTTTAATCCGCTTAATGTGCTGAATTTTCAGCACTTTCTTACATAATTTCAGCACTTCTCAACACATTAAGTGGATAATTATGTAAGATCTATCTGCTGAAAAATTTAATTTTTCAGCGGCTTTCAGCGCATTTCTTACATACCTTTCAGTATTTATCGTACACAATATCAGCAATTAGCTTACACATTTTCAACGGTTTCCTTGCAGCTGAGGTATAAAACCAAATGACTTGATTGAATGAAACCAGGTAATTTATGTGTATTTATCTTCCTGCCGTTAGATATGATGAAAGTGTGACGCTTTTCAGTTGGTCTGTTTTTCAAAAAAAAGAGTTTTCATTTTTAAAACCTCGCAGGTTTTTGATTGATTAGTTGCTCTTCAGAAGTGCAAAAGGTGAAGGAACCTACATGCTGACTACTTTATAGGCAATAGTGAGCAAAAAAATTGCACGTAAAATTATGAAAGAAAGACGCTGAATCCGCTGAATTTGAAATTTTCACAAGTGTTGAAAATATGTAAGAAAGGTGCTGAGAAGCTGCTGAAATCTTGCAAGAGAAGTGTTGAAATTGTGTAAGAAAGGCACTGAATCCGCTGAATTTAAAATTTTCACATGTGCTGAAATTATGTACGAAAGGTCTTGAATCAAATGCTGATTTTATGCAAGAAATATGAATCAAATGCTGATTTTATGCAAGAAATTTTTTATTTCAGCGGATTCAGCACCATTTTTTCTATTTTCAGCGCAATCAGCACAAGCCTTACATAAGTTCAGCACATTCAAAGGATTTCTTACAAAACTATCCGCTGACAGCTGCTGACCCCTCGACCCGGGCAATTTAAATAGAGACGACCAAAAAGAAGAAGTTCTATACCTAGAAACTGTCAATGAACAAGTCGTGTCAGGTTTTAGGTCAAAATATTTTGTAGCAATCGATAAGTACTTATCAATGTACCAGAACCCAGACAATATGTTATCTGTTTTGTAAACTCACAGCTCATATTTCTATTCAACCCTCAAAGCATCACAAATTTTTGATCTTTTGGTTTTCCAAACGAAACATAAAACTTAATTTTGTATCCATTGAACCCACAACTCTGTCACAACTGTCTTTGTGGCAGCACACTAAGTTCCATATTGTGACTTAAATTCTTGCTGCCGTTTATAGCTGGTGATCTGAAGTTAATTTTGTGAGTCAATCAACTTACGAAAAATATCTGTTTTTATGCAATATGTTTGTGCAAATGCGGTCAGTACAATTCAAGAACCTTAGCATTAATGAAGTATGATCGTGAGTTAAAGATCAAACTGCATTTTATCAAACTGTCAAAAATATATCGTACAGTCTTAAAATGGTGGCAGGTTACAGGCAATTAAGCTTTTCCAGTGTTAAACCAAGGCCGTCGTTGATATTTTCAAAAGTTTTTGGCTATCAGTTTTCTCTTTGCACCGTAAGTGGAGATCACTTTTTGGAAGATTGTGTCATCAAAATTTGGCCAGGATTTAACTTTTCATTCGAGTTTCTAATAAAACAAGGAGGCTTGGCAATGTGCGTACGCACATAATTTTCCGACCCCGCTAATCCACATTCTTGTCTTAATTGGCTACCAAATGATGAAGAGATAGAAAACTTTCAAAAACATACATAACGTTCAATAAACCACCAATGGAATAAAAATAGTGCCACGTTAGAGGGCCGATGAAACTTGTTAACAGGACCACTAGAAATGACAATATTGAAAATCAAATAACAAACTTTAATTACGACCAAAACTCGATGTCTAATTCAAAAAATTATAACTGAAACAAACTCGCACCAGAAAAGACCTGACAAAACAAACTAACCTTTCCTTTAGAAAAGATATAGGACCTGTCTTCAATCGACGGGGTAACAGGTCAAAACAAAAAAAAGCAAAAAAGTGCGAGGTTCATAAATACGTTTCTCTTTTAATTAATTAAACAATTAATTTCAAAGTAACTATTATAATTAGATATTCAATCACTTTTCAATAATTAGATAAGTTCAATCACTTTTATTGAAATCAAATGTTAAAATTTATCTCCATTGGAAGCAATTGAGACATTTCATTATCCAGTGTACGTCATACGTCTACAAAAAGAATGAAAAATGCCGGGAAAATTTAAATAGGTTCAATACACTTTTGCGGGAAAATGCATTTGAAGCCGTTAAAACCCTCAACTTGTCACTGAGAGCATTCGAAATGTTCAATTGCGCATTATTTCAGAGACAATGGGGCCTACTATTAATATCATATAATAAAGAGAAACAAAATTCTTTAAAATGTACGGATATAAAAAATTGTCAAACGTTTTTTTTATGAAAACTCGTAGTAACAGTAGTAACAAAGCCGCGAAACAAATGGTTGAAACTAAAACAGGTGTAAAGATTAAATTATAATTTACTGGAAACGGATTGTGGCCTGTCTTTACTAAGACTTAGCTCCAAATCGACCAAAAGAATTTGAAAACGGTGACACCCAAAAATCCAATTATTGCTTTGGAAACAATTGTTTTTAAAAGACATAACAGAGCTGAGATTTCATTAAAAACAGATGGATTAAGTTGCCAGACAGCAAAAAGTCAATTGGGAGTGTTATTAATGAGACTAAGTCACGATACTACAAAATAACAACAAATACAGGCAGAGCTAAAATTTCACAAATATATTACGACACCACAGTGCTCAAGGCATTACATATATAGGATGCTATTTGCAAGAACTGTAAATTATCACTTGGGTCCATCTGAATATCATCACGTTACTCCTTATAAATGGACGACGGAGAATTGACACTAAAAATAAACCCAAAAACAGAACAATATGGAAATCTCCAAAAATTTCTATGAAATTAAATGGTCAAAGACATCAGTCAAGACGTTTAACTAACAAAGAAAAAATGTGCAAGTCATCAAAAGTTTTTGAGACTTCTTGTTAGGATTGGGTTACATGGTGATGGAAAGGAGAGCAAAAAGGAGACAGTTGAAAAAATCTCCTTTTTAATAGTTAAGTTGAAAGTCATTAAAACAAATAGCTATGTACTGAAATAGGTTCAATTTATTACTTTTATTAAGTTTTTGGCTATCAGTTTTCTCTTTGCACCGTAAGTGGAGATCACTTTTTGGAAGATTGTGTCATCAAAATTTGGCCAGGATTTAACTTTTCATTCGAGTTTCTAATAAAACAAGGAGGCTTGGCAATGTGCGTACGCACATAATTTTCCGACCCCGCTAATCCACATTCTTGTCTTAATTGGCTACCAAATGATGAAGAGATAGAAAACTTTCAAAAACATACATATCGTTCAATAAACCACCAATGGAATAAAAATAGTGCCACGTTAGAGGGCCGATGAAACTTGTTAACAGGACCACTAGAAATGACAATATTGAAAATCAAATAACAAACATTAATTACGACCAAAACTCGATGTCTAATTCAAAAAATTATAACTGAAACAAACTCGCACCAGAAAAGACCTGACAAAACAAACTAACCTTTCCTTTAGAAAAGATATAGGACCTGTCTTCAATCGACGGGGTAACAGGTCAAAACAAAAAAAAAGCAAAAAAGTGCGAGGTTCATAAATACGTTTCTCTTTTAATTAATTAAACAATTAATTTCAAAGTAACTATTATAATTAGATATTCAATCACTTTTCAATAATTAGATAAGTTCAATCACTTTTATTGAAATCAAATGTTAAAATTTATCTCCATTGGAAGCAATTGAGACTTTTCATTATCCAGTGTACGTCATACGTCTACAAAAAGAATGAAAAATGCCGGGAAAATTTAAATAGGTTCAATACACTTTTGCGGGAAAATGCATTTGAAGCCGTTAAAACCCTCAACTTGTCACTGAGAGCATTCCAAATGTTCAATTGCGCATTATTTCAGAGACAATGGGGCCTACTATTAATATCATATAATAAAGAGAAACAAAATTCTTTAAAATGTACGAATATAAAAAATTGTCAAACGTTTTTTTTATGAAAACTCGTAGTAACAGTAGTAACAAAGCCGCGAAACAAATGGTTGAAACTAAAACAGGTGTAAAGATTAAATTATAATTTACTGGAAACGGATTGTGGCCTGTCTTTACTAAGACTTAGCTCCAAATCGACCAAAAGAATTTGAAAACGGCGACACCCAAAAATCCAATTATTGCTTTGGAAACAATTGTTTTTAAAAGACATAACAGAGCTGAGATTTCATTAAAAACAGATGGATTAAGTTGCCAGACAGCAAAAAGTCAATTGGGAGTGTTATTAATGAGACTAAGTCACGATACTACAAAATAACAACAAACACAGGCAGAGCTAAAATTTCACAAATATATTACGACACCACAGTGCTCAAGGCATTACATATATAGGATGCTATTTGCAAGAACTGTAAATTATCACTTGGGTCCATCTGAATATCATCTCGTTACTCCTTATAAATGGACGACGGAGAATTGACACTAAAAATAAACCCAAAAACAGAACAATATGGAAATCTCCAAAAATTTCTATGAAATTAAATGGTCAAAGACATCAGTCAAGACGTTTAACTAACAAAGAAAAAATGTGCAAGTCATCAAAAGTTTTTGAGACTTCTTGTTAGGATTGGGTTACATGGTGATGGAAAGGAGAGCAAAAAGGAGACAGTTGAAAAAATCTCCTTTTTAAAAGTTAAGTTGAAAGTCATTAAAACAAATAGCTATGTACTGAAATAGGTTCAATTTATTACTCTGGGGTAGCAACCTATGCTTTTTCTGAAGTGTAACTGTCAATAGGGCGTTAAATCTACATGGAAACAGATTACAGCCATTAAATGTGCAATTATCCTCAAACTTTGAACACTCGTGGTATCGAAACCAAGAAACCATTTGTTTAAAAAAAACCGTTACAGACATTAAAATATAACTGACAGTAATTGGGTTTCCCACTGTTTTTAATAATGCTACGTCAGAAGTTGAGAGAAAAAATGATAAAATGGTTGCAAAGTTCAAAATTTCTCGGAGTTTTTTTGAAACAATTTTTTTCAAAGTCATAAGAGACATTAGATAGCAACTGGAAGCTTTGTCTAGGTTCACTTTTACCTCTTGAGAAAACCAATGGGATCTTTGATTGGGGAGAATAAGTCACTGGATCGCAAAAGGTTTTACAATTGAATGCAAAACATAATATTTCCATAAAAATTAACGAAAACTATTGGTCAGAGCCAATAATTGAGCGCTGATTTGAAATTTTTATCTGTAATTTACATTAAATCTGTAAATGCGAAAGGTTTCTAAAAAAAGGTCGCGCCCCATTAAAATCTACATTTTTTTTACCGTAAGGATCAGTGATGAGATCAAGTTCAGTCCTGCTATTGTTGCCCGTCTAATAAAACACTCATTGTTTCATGAGTAAAAAACATATCAAATTAAGCAATTTTTTTAGTATATCAAAAAATATGCGTTTGTTATAATTATTGAGTTTAAGTTTGTGAAAAACTATAATTAAAAAATTATAATTCCAGAAGACTCGTATAGTCAATGGGAGTACTATTTTTGAGCTTACGAAGAATATGACCACAGTCATATTCAGGTGTTTTCCCGAAAACTTAAAGAAAGGGGGCTAAAAACATATTTGGGCCCATTTTTGACAAAAAAGTTTTGAGAAATACATTTAAATCTAGCAAAAAACTTGGATCAAACAATTCCGTCATCTTCTATCTCTAAAGATAAAATCAATCCCTTACTGTTAATAATTTTAACATATTTTTGCAAAATTGTCGACAATTTGTTCAAAAATACGGAAAACGGAAAAAAAACAACGGAATATCGTCTCCTATTCACAAAATTTCAAACCTTGATTACTCCCTATAAAAAGCGAAAATATAAAAAATCTTGTTATTTTCATGTTCTGCGCTAGACCGGCTTTCTAATGACACCAATCACAACTCTCTACGATGATTATATCGGTCGGCCAAAATTCACTGAACAAAAAACTCATTTGAGTATATAGTTCCTCCCCCCAATAAAGTTGGTCGGAACAAAAACAACTTTATAATAGATTTATTGTTGGTCAAAGCGCATTGCTTGTATATGATTTAGGGTTTGTAAGATTTGGGGAACTGTTTTTAAAGACGATGACGTTTTTTCGAAATCCTTTTGAACAGCCAAAACTAGTTCAGATTGAGAAACTTTTCAAGTGAAGTCATTTTTGAAACTTTATATTGGAAAATACACTAAAATTAAATTGATGTATTTATCCCCAAAAGTAGTTTTGACACAGATTATTTTTAATTAATTGGCGTCAATTGAGTAATTTAAGTTGTCTAAGTCCGGAATTTTAAATTGATATGAAAATTTAGATAAAAACATGAATCACCTTTCTAAATTAGATTAACTATAGATTTTAACTATTAGCTCAATTATAGGACAGAACAAAAAAACTACGACAATTTACTGGGACAGTTAAGAGAAGCAGATATCTTAGCTATTTTATGTTGCTGTGGTTGATGGCAGGGTTGTTTGTGTTTCGGAAAATTGAGTCGTCTGAATTGTGTCAGCTTGCACAGACACAGCAATAGAGATTGAGTTATAAATGTTAAAAAGCAATGTTACTTGTATGACCAGTAGTTTATTTTTGTTGTAGTTACTACTCATTTTTTCCACTAAATCATTTTTTTCGCTCGTCTTTTCACTTTAAAAAATATTAAATGTTGCCAAGACATGCATGATCTAGACATTCATGAAATGTCGCAGCAAGATCTTGCGGAGGTAACTAACCACAAATACATATTAAGACTTCCCGGAAAGTTCTGGGTGAACTATCTCTTTTAACGATATTTCTAGTTTCGTTTCACTGAGTTATTTCCCCTATTTGTGAATGGTAACGCAAATGGTAACGCAAAAACAATCTAAGCGTTTTTTTATTGTTGACACTCTGCGAGCTATTTATAAGTGGTCCAACCTTTGGAATTGTTTTCCAACTCTAAATTTAGTGTCAAACCACAGGGGTCTGAGTCAATAAACTAAAAGAAAACTTTTAGACTTGAAGAAGACGGCATTCAACTTGTCTAGAATGATGACTAAGTCATTCGGCAACAACAACAACAAATTCATCACAGTTTACGATTGTATGTGTGACGAACGGTTCAAACCTCAGATATCACCTCAATCAACTTTTCTATCCAGTCAAAGTGACCAAAACGAGCCCGATAATCATTGAATAATACGAATTTTTGCAATTGTATTATACTAAATCAGAAACTGTCTGATTGAACTAATCACATTAAAGGTAGAACACCGTAAATACACACACACACACACACACACACACACACACACACGCACGCACACACACACACACACAGGCCGAGGTGCTAACGCTAAAAAATGCAAAATTATGAAAGATTGGCGGTCAATGCGTTGAATTTATGTAAGATCTACTATGGTCAAGCGTAGATCTTACAAAACTTCAACGTATTCATAGCTACTCTTGCATAATTTGCGTTTTAAGAAGAGATGTTGCATAAGTTGAATTAAGAGTTGTTCTCCCTCAATTTTGCATTTCAAAGCGTAGATCTTACTTTGTGTTTAATTTAGCGTTATATTTACATAATTTTGGGTGACTAGGTATCGGCTTGTGTAAGGAATATACGTAAGATTTGTAAGATGTACGAATTAGATAAGAAGCGGCAAAATTATGTGAAACGTGTTGTTACAGTCCGATTGCGGTTCTTATGCAAACATAAGTTGTGTGGCACAGTGGTAGACGAGGTTACAAGGAAGCATGAAGTCAGTAGTTAGAGTTCCATACCAACAGGTCTAAGAGTTGCTTTTATTTAAGGTCAACGCGAAGTTGCGTAAGATCTACGCTAATTTAGACGCAAAATTATGTAATATCTACGCTAAATTCAACGCAAAATTATGTAAGATAGGCGGTAAATAGCGGTGACTAGTCGGAAAATTCACGGCAATTTCCTTAAACAATTTTGCGTTGAATGCGTTGAATTTATGTCTGTTAATTCAACGCAGTCAGTGCGAATTTAAGTAAGAAAGTTTCAGAGAATTTTCCGACTTGTCAACGCTAGTTGCCACTTATCTTACATTATTTTGCATATATATATATATATATATATATATATATATATATATATATATATATATAAACATAAATGTACTGCAGTGAAGCAGTGAAGATCAAATTAAAATTCACTTGAAAAAAAATGCAACATCTTTTTCTGCTTAGACTACGCTACATGTTGTCAAAAAATAAGATGAAATATAGCAAATCTGTGAATAAAACATTGATTTTCAGTGAAAAAAAAATTGAGAAGACATAAGTCGCAAACACAAACGATTAAAAAACTGTTAATTATAATAAACTGTTTCTTACTGGAATAACAATAGAACATATCATTGCTGGGACTAAACCAAAAGACTATAAAAAAATTAAGAAAAAGGCAGAACTCGAAATTGAAATAATTTTACGAAGACACGTGTCTACACTTATTGGCCGTCAATTGCAAGTAAATTTGGTTTACCATTAAATGATTTTTTATTTTAAATTTTACTGATCTGTAACTAATTAAAAAAAAACAAAACAGAAAAAAACTCTTCAAAAAACCACAGCGCACGGGTACGATCCGAAAAACTTTTGATTTATAACAATAAAAACTAGAACACAACTGGCTTGTGATTCGCGTCCCTAAAAGAAATTAAATTTGCAAATGCAACCGACAGCTAATTAGACAAAAAAATTAATAAATCAAAAGTAGATGATGAATTTTGATAATCATCAAATTAAACTAGCGAAAAACTTTTAAATTTCAATTGAAAACATTAGATAGTTTTATAAACAGTTCCCCGGAAGACGAATAAAACCCATTGTTAAATAGGATTAATTGTAAGGCTTAAAAGAAAACAACAAACGCTTGCAAAATGTAAAAAGTTCTGGAAAATTTTTGAAAAGATTTTGTCGGAACTTAAAAAACGAGCTTCACTGAGGAGACAAAGTTTTTTTCATCGAGTTTTTTGAACATAAATGGGATACCTCACGAATTGAACTTGTTTGAATTCGAAATAATCATTTAATGTGCTCGCTTACTCGTGACAATGTTTTGATTGATCCTATTCACAACTCTGTAGGATGAATTTATGGATCGGCAAAAATAGATAGAAGAGGAAAAAACAAAACAAAAAAGAATAAAAGAATTGGTAATTACTAAAGCTCACTGTGTATATCTTTTTTTAAAAAGATAAAAAAACAATAAGGGTGAAGTTCAAAAATACATTCAAATGCTTTGGAAACAATTTATTTGAAAGTCATAAAAATTTTGTTTTTTGAATACTTTCTAAGGAACCGGAGATAAAAATAGCTATTTCGTCAAAAATAGCTATTTCGTCGATAATTTTATCATATTTTTAGCAAAACTTATATATACTGCGAAAATAGCTTTAGCTAAAATCCAAACTAAACAAATTGAAGTGCATTGTCACATAATTAACATGTGGGCAAAAAACAATTAAGGCAAAGACAATTAATTTGAATGTCATAACCCTTGACGCCTGTCATTATCCAGAACGTGATGAAACATTTCTGTGAGAGAACTGTGTTGAAGTCTTAAAAGTTTGTAATGCTTTCACAAAAAAATCTTTAAATATGTTTAGTTGGGCTATCTTTTACTGCATTTAATGTGATATGTTATTTTGTGGTTATTGGGACAGCCTGACAAAAGAACAATTAGGAGCCTCAAAGATTGGATATTGTCCAAAAAAATAAAAAATTCTGGTATCAACTTCAAATATCTTTAATAAAATTATACGACAGCACTAAAGATTAAATAGAATTCGCTTGAAAGAGGATGCCACGTCCTTCTTTGCACAGACTACGCTATAAGGGGACACAAAATAAGATAAAGTTTGACAAATGTGAAAAATGAATAATTTGCATTGAAATCACTTTTGAAATCATAAGTTGTAAAGTTAAGCGTTCAACTGAATACAATAAATAGATGAGCTTGACAGCCTAGGAAGCCAATTGAACATTACTGAGACTAGATATTGAATTCCAAAAATATTTTTACGCAAACACAATGTTCAAGACAAAAAGTCAGAATTTTTGTTGAAAATATGATGCATTCTTATTATCTTTCATTACCACAAGAATTCAGTTCGCAATGTTATAGTTTTGATTCTAACCTATCATTTTTCGGAACTAACATGAAAAAAACACAACATACAAAAATATTTCAAAAAAGACAGTTCACCAATACAATCCGACATGTTTTGATTTGTAAAAATGAAAAACCAGATCACAACTATTTTTGATTTTGATGCCCGTCCCTTAAAACAAATCAGTTTTTCAAATGCAACCGAAATAGCTATTTTGACGAAAGTTAAAATAAATGATGATTTGTGGCTATTTAAAAATTGTGTTTGTAAAAAACCATTAGTTGTCAACTAAACCGATTAGATATTTTCTATAATATATCTCCAGATAATGAATAAGAACTGTGAATATTTTGAACTGCTCGTAATTCTACAAAAAGGACAACAAATGCTGTTAAAAATTATGAATTCTGTAAAATTTTACAAAGACACTTCGTCAGAGGCAAAAAAGTGAGCTTCACTCAGAAAACACAATATTTATTTATCGGGCTTCATTGAAATCATCGAACATAAACTGGATCTCTCACAAACTTCTGTTTCAGGTGAAAACAGTTTTTGCTGTAATTGGGACGAAAAAACTGCTACAAATTTTACAAAAAGGACAGAGCCAAAACAAAATCCGGATCATTTTTATTTGCAAAAATCAACCCTGAGACAAGACCTGGCCGTCTGATCACTTTGCGCCTGTTAAAAAACTCAACGGCTCAAATTATTTCTGAATAGATATTCTGGTAAACGGAAAACCTATTACAGCAAAAAAATTCATTTTGATAAATATCGATTTAATTTAACGAAAGGCCTTGAAATTGTTAGTTCTTAAAAACTTTCTAAGGAACCAGAGGTAAAAGTAGCCCTCATATGAGTCAAAGAAGATTGAGTCAGCAGTTTTTTATGTCTGCACTACCGGTCAATTTGGATAAACTAGAGAAGCATATTTGCGCCATTTCTCATGAAAAATTAAAAAAAAATGAAATATCAAAAATTTAGCAGAGTTTGTTTGCGAAATTTTGGTTCAGTGCAGCAACTCCACTGCATTTTTGGGCGTAAAACCACTGAGACTATCATTAACAAGTTTATCATATTTTTAGCCAATTTTATCAAAGTTTCAGCGAATATTACAAAAATATGAACGGAATTCAGCCTAATGTTCATAAAATTTTTAACCTCCGTAACTCTTCGGAAAAAGCAAAATAAATCAAAATAATCTTTCGATTTGATTTTGTACTCGATCGGCGAAAACTGACTGAACGAAAAACCCAGACCCAGTTGAGTTCCTCCTCAACTAAAGTAGGTACCAACAACAAAAAATTTCTGAGAAAAACTGAGAAAAATCTGTAGCAGTAGTAAAGTGAGTTGGCGAGCTGCGATTTTCTTTCACAAAGATTTGGTTTAATATCTGAAAATTACGGCAACCACTGGCGGATAAATTTGAGACAAATTTTACTTATTTGTTTAAAGCGCCTATACCAGTTTAGTAGCCTCTTATTTTTTAGGTAAATGTGTATTTGGAGTGCTCTCTAAAAGGAAAGTATTGGTTTTCAAGATTTGGGTTTTGACATAATTGAAGAAATTTGAACCCGAGACAATTTGACAGTAAATTGAGAAAATGAAAATGGGAAATATTTGGAGACAATTAGTATCTTTGTATTGTTTTTATCCGCCTGGTATGTGACTTGCCCCGGTCGAGGTTTCGTCAAAAAATCACCGGAAATTGTCAAAAAAATCACCGGAAAAAAACTGACGTGCACGGGTTCGAATCACTCACCTCCTACATGTCACCAACTTCTTATTCCACTGCGCCATCTGTCACTAACTCCAAATAAAATTCCTGTAAGTGTATTTAAGATAAGCGTTGAAATTAGCGGTGAATATTTGTAAGATTTGCAATTTTAGCGGTGAATTTTTTTTCACCGCATTCTGCTGGAAGCGGTGAAAAATTTTCTTTCACCGCTAATTTTTTTATCGCATTCATTGCAATGAGCGCATATATTAAACTTTCTACTCAAATTCACCGCAAATCTTACATCTATTTGCGGTTTTTAGCGGTGACACTTCAACCCGGTTGGCCACAA
Organism: Convolutriloba macropyga; assembly: GCF_964194025.1. Lineage (NCBI taxonomy): Eukaryota > Metazoa > Xenacoelomorpha > Acoela > Convolutidae > Convolutriloba > Convolutriloba macropyga. Next base: position 26,827,639 of record NC_134477.1, read on the forward strand.
TATCGGCTCTGCTCGCTTCACCAATATTTCAAGATTTTTCAATTCCACGAATTTCCACTTTTATACCAGTTACATAATATTTCGCGTCTTTAAATACAAAAAGTGAAAAATATAAAAACGTGTAATATGAAAAAATGGAAAATGACTAATAGTATAAATAAATATTATACTACAGTTATAAAACTGTATTAAAAAAATCGGATAAATTGTTTCAGGCGTAGAATCCCGAACGAATACACAAAACAGACGGAAGAAAATATAGAATAGATGAAATAAAAAGACTGATAGTATATTGCCATTTACTATGTTTTTTAAACTGCAGATATTTGTTTTCCGCGGTTGGGTGAGATTTTTCGATTTGAGATTGAGATAGAGTGGCAATTTTTGGCGATTTTTTGAATAAACGCCTTAAAGTTGCACTGAAAAAAACGCTCAAATGAACCAAGGTTGCTGTGATTTTTCCAGAATAAGTGTTGATGCAAGGGTTAACTATAGAGCAAGCCGAGACAAATTGCTGACCGCCAAAAGCCAAAAACGTGAGATCAAATTTTCCATTTATGTGGAAAATTGCAATTCCGAATCAGTCCATTGTCTTAGTTTTCATAAGACACCTATAGCCTTGGGACGGAATAGCACCAGATACAAAAACTGTTGGAAGGTTTAAAAGTGGGAAGCGACCAACTAACAACAAACAACTTGAATCGTTAGTTGGCCTGGCGAACTTTTAAGGAATAAAGTTTCTCGCTTTGCAACTAAAATGCTACCACTGATCCACGTGAGAAAAAGCAATTTCTCATAGGTCAAACACAACAAAAGAGTTCTCGACCACAAGAAAAAGACTTATGCGCTAACCAATGTTTACAATTTTAAAGTCCTCAAAACGGAAACACAAATACAACTGACACATCTGAATTGGTGCAAAATAAGAAAGAAAAAAGACCTCTCACAACCAAAACATCCAGTAATCTATGTGCCACGACAATTAACTTCAGCGGAAAACATGGGGTAAGAGGCATTAGCAATTGTCTTGGTGGCCACATGGTCGTATAAATTTCTTACTCAACAGACTGACCTCAAACCTCTTTAACCTCGAAAAAAATCTTTTCACCAGAGGAAGTTTTTACAAAGACAACATAAGCTAGAATAATAAGATGACTATTTTTCTGACGGAATTTGATATTTAGTTGAAATACACAATAGGGGTAGAAATTGCTCACGAAGGTGCCTTGAACAGAAAAGAATTGATTAAGACGACTCCGAAACAATTTTAGTCCACTTAGCAATTAACGAATTTTGCTTCGTTTAAACAGATTTGGTGACCCAAACTGTAATCGGAAGTACAATTCAGACAAGACATGATGAACAGGATCAAAAGCGTTATCTGGAATTAGTGCTCACTAGCAGAAAATGGTTGAACAACAGAAACAGACCATAACAACACACAACTGGGTAACCTTCAAAGGTGTTTTTTCTTTCATTCCATCCAACCTACCGCAATTAGTTTTGAATGACACAAAACACGAGACATATCCCAAAATGGTAAAAAAAGTTCCAGTCAGAATGATATTTTGATGGCTCGGAATCGGTTAGGGCGTCCAATTTTTGATAATAGGTGTAAGACTTCTGTGATGTGCAGGTCTAGCCTGGGAAAACAGTCTCTACCTGGTCAGAAGCCGAAATTTCGGAATGGCTCATCCATCATAGACTGAGGTTATGGGTTATGAAGGGACCAAGGTATCATAATTAAAATGTGTGAGCTGAGTTTGTACGGAAATTTTCCCCTGCAAGAAAAAGACAATCCAAAACAGTCAAAATGTATCTCATTTAAAATGTGACAATACTTGCAATACTAAAGACATTAGTATCAGACAGCGTTACCAAGTGTGTAAATGATTATCTAAGGCAGTGGTTTCAGTCAATGGGTAATAAAACAATGAAATCATAAGCGTGCTATCGAAGAACTAACGCACTAGTTGAGACAGGAGATGAGACAATGAAGAGGGCACTTCAAGCGTAGATTTTCAACCCCAAGCTTTAATTTTGCTCATTCTTGCAGCCTGCTTTGATGACATTATAAAACTTCATTTATGATGGGCAAAACTCCTAGTGGGCTGGCTACCTTTGGTATGCAGTGTGAAACTCCAGCGTTTAAAGACTTCAACTTGTGCGAGTCTATTTTATCAGGGCGCCTGAAAAGACCGAATTTTTTCTTGAACGCTCATCGTCCCTTAAGTCTTGACTATATATTTTTAAAAAGCTAGAAAGTCAACTCTGAGTTTTCTAGTGAGCGCAATAAAATTGACTTGACAAAGACAATATGAAATCTGAACCACCAGTTGAGGAAATTCTATCTCAGAAGAATAACGAGTTCAGAACAGAGATAGATATGGGACGTTTACATCAAGGAAAAGTCTCTACAGCATCGTCAACTGCAGATCACCCAAAACTTTAACACGCACAGCCTTCTCGAATATCGACAAAAATGGGAAACAACAATTGGAGAAGCTATCCCCACAAACTTACTTTAAAAAGAAAGGAGGATGAATTGAATAAACATCAAGATACTTAGAAGCTTTCTTTCGTTAGTCTTACAAACGAAAAATTTACCTGGCGAACGCTATTGTTGTGCCAAAAAGTAATGGCCCCAAAACTTGAGTTGATTTTCATCCGAACGGTTTTGACCACAACATTGCGGTTGATTTCTCTTGAAAAGGGACAAAGACGGTTTTGAAAAATTAGAGAGAAAACAGATTAACTTTTGTTTTGTCATGCTGAGAGAAAAGCGTTTTTATTGTTTGTTATGAGGGATAAGTTTTTTCAAAGAAAAATGTTGCTGAATGCACCCTAATTTTGCGTATCATCTTGCCAATTTTGAGAAACTTTTCCTAAGGACGCAAAATTTTAGAGTTAAATATGTGTAAATTTTGTTGAATAAAGTAGTTAATCAGATCATTGGATTTTTTAAAATTTTGAAACGAGTTCATTGGATCAATCAGTTAGTAGTGTTTGGCAGTTTTCTTTTTATAAATATATTAGCATAGTTTTTCATTGTTTTCTAGCTTCGGAGGCGCATTGAATCTATTATTTGTTTGAGTGTTTTCTCTTGTTCAAATAATTTTCTAAATTCAGTGTTGGCAGTAGTGTGGGATCAACTTCAGCCCGATAGTGTAGGATTTGGTTGGTCGGTTGACAGATTTCGGGCGTTTGTTTTTGTTGACTCTGGTCGTTACGAATCATATATAGCCTTTGATTTCCAAACGAGGTTTTTCCGAGGGTGAATTTTAAAAATATCTAAATCGGAACTTTTGTGGGTTTTTCTAATAACGCACTTAGGTTTTAGGTAGGGACAATCAGAATAAACGGGTTGCCACATTTAGAGACAATGCGCCTGTTAGGCGTTCTTTTATACGAACTGAGTCTTAACCTCACTTCCAGAACGCAAAATTTTTCCGTGGTGTCCTACTTTTTGCAGTTCAAGCCCTAGTAGCATTTTTTAAAGCCATTTGACGGTTATCAGTACCTGAACTTGGCTTCAACTCAGCAGGGTTCTAGAAGGAAACTTTTGAGTTTTCGAAACGCTATCTTACAAACAATTATTAAGAGTCTAATTATATTTCTAATTACGAGCCTAATTTCTCAAACAGCATGAAGGTTAAACAAAAAGTAATCAATCAATATATATTTTAATTGTTCCGACCCCACTTGTGGGGGAGGAACTATACATTTAAATGGTTTTTTTGTTCAGACAATTTTGGCCGATCGATATATTCATCGTAGAGAAATGTGAGTGGTATCATTAAAAAGCTCGTCTAATGTAGAATTCAAAACTAATGATTTCTTTGAATTGGGTTTTTTTCGAGGAGTTATCGAGGATTGACGTTTTGTGTGAACACGGGATATTTGGCATGATTTTGTTCACTTTTAGTGTAATTTTTCTTCAATCTAAGACCTCTTTTGTAATAAAATATTAATTCAAAATTAAATTTCACGCCACAAAATGAATTTTTAGTTCCTAATAGACAAAAGGCGATAAAAAGACTAATTCTGGTTTCATAGGAAAATTTACTATAAAAAAAAATTGAATTAAATTTGAAAGCTCTTTTTTTTGTAAAGTTTTCGTTTTTTTGCTTTCTTCAGTCCACTAGAGACCGGTCGTTTTTGATATCAAGTTTCCGTTATTGACAAACCTAACTTACAATTTAATGAAGCCCAATGAACAAAAATGTTTGTTTTCAAGTAATAGCTCCTGTTTTTTTTCGCCTTCGACTCTGAGTTTTTACTAAATTTTTGGAGTCCTATGGCACGGACTCGCTAAATAAAAAAGCAATAGATGTCACGATGAGCATTAAGAGAACCTATCTAGCGCTTTGAGTGGACAGATAATGGCTGTTAAGACTTTAAAATTGATTTTTCGAGAAATCTTTTTTAACTTTAACCGATCATAGGCGTATTTTCGTGAATTGTAAGTCAGTCCCAGCAATGACAGACCCCCCTTCTTTTTGACTGCAACCAAAATTAAATTGGTTGGCGGCTTTATCTTCTAACTATTTGTTTAATGACTTCAACGCCACAAGATTTCAAAATTTTTTAACAAATTTTTTGGATATTTTTGTGTTATTAGTTTGTCTTGAAACCTTATCACAATATCCTAATATTTGTATCTTCCATCGGATTAGAGAAAACTTTCAATGGATCATGGATAAAGGTTTCAGAGAAAAGCTTATGGTTTAGATGGCTTTGACACTTTCTTCTCGGAATTTGGTTTTTGCCTGTTTTTGTTGGTGTTTCCATAGTCATAAGACTTATTGTGATGTCGTATTATCTATTTATGCATGATAAATTTTCATGCTTTCAAGATGAAGCATAATTGAGCGTATTTATTGGCTTCCGTTGAAAACTAATGAAATTAATGGCTGTGGAGTCTTTTAAAATTATTTTTCGATAAGTTTGTTTAACATTTTGTCGATCTTAACCTTTTTTTTCGGGAACTGTACGTCAGCAACAATATTGACTGGACTACCAGTTTTTCTATTTCAGCCCAAAAATAATCTAGTCAGTGGTTTTCATCTTCTAACTATTGGTGTTATGAATTCGAGGCACAATTTTTCATTATTTTTTTTTAAGTTTTTTGTTTTTTTTCGTAATTTTGGTTCCTTTTGGAAACTTAACTCATTAGTTTAAATTTGATAGTTGCATTGACTGAATGAACACTTTCAATGGATCATACATACAGTTTTCAGAGAAAAGCTTATGGTTTAAATGGCTTCGACACTTTCTTGCACTTTTCTAAATAAATTTTGGATTTAGCCTGTAATTGTTTTATTTCTTCATAGTCAATGGCTTATTTTAATGCCTTTTTGATGACTTATGATTAAACATCTCTGTTGTCTCATAGAGTAAAAATTTAGCGTATTTATTGCCTTTCGTTGACAGCTATTGAATTTAATGGCGTTGATACAATTGTTTTCTCAGAACTTTTGTGTTTTTAATGTATTTTATCAAGTTCTTTTGTTTTAATGGAGTCAAAATGTAAACTTGAAGAACTCCATTGCTAAAATAAAATGAAAGTAGTTTAATTTTTTTTAAAATTTTTTTTGGCTCCTCACTTATCTCGCTCAATTTCATTACTGAATTTGCTGTTTTTGCCTGTTTCTTTGATTCTTTAGGTAGACGTAAAAGGCTGACCGGTCTCATAAGTTTTCATTTGCGGATTGAAAGAATTAATTTATCTGAAGCAGTCAGTTTATAGAGAAAATGTTGAACATTTCTAAGGATTTTTCAATTTTTTCAGTTTTCGTTGACTTTTAACCTATTCTCATCACTGATAGGTCACATTCTATTCCTTGTAATTTCAAAATTAACATGTTAACTGATTTTTTGATGTAACTGATTTTTTTGTATGTAGGATAATATGCGTTTTCATAAAAAGATATTTGAGTGGTGTACTTGTGTTCCTTTTTCTCTTCCTTTACACAATCGCGTAATAACAGATCCATTGATTTTCAGATGCGACCAAAATGAACTTTATTATTCATTCGGTAAAATTATAGCTGAATTACTATAAATAGAAATTGAAAGAATTATACATAATGTTCAGATAATAGCTAGTGAATTTAATGGCTTCACTAATTTGCGTTTTCGCATTGATTGTAATTTGTTGTTCGTAATTTTTTGAGTTTTTCTGCATCTTTAGTCCGTTCCCATGGCTCAGTCTAACCAAACACAGGTCCTATTAGTTTCATTTTGACTTTTTAGTACATTTATCAAGAACTATTCCATTAAAAGCTAATGGTTTTTAAGACTTTGGAAATTATTTGTTCTAAAATTTTTTGTTTGCTTATTGAATTTCGCCTCATTATTTCCTATTTTCGTTGACTTGTTACCTTGTCTGATTAAGGAACAATCCCATCTGCTGTGTAGTTAGAAGAAAATTTGTGTAGTTAGTGTTTTGTCTGATTGTAGGTTGACATTGTAACTAGATGCTTTTAAATTTAGATATGAGTTTTTGCCGTGAAATTGTTTTTGCTTTTTTTGTTGTTGTTGTTTTCTTTTCTCGTAGTATTATTCATGGCAGATCTCGTTGTAATGAAGCGCGGCATTATTTAATTCAATTATTAGTATGGCTCTGTAACGATTTTTTTAAACTCAAACATCTATTTTTGATTATCTCTCTGTCAAAAATGTAAGTCAAAAGACAGTTAAGTCAAAAGGTAGATGAGCGCGGGTCGTAACATCATGTGCGAACGCACATTAACGATCCTCCTAGTTAAACTATTGAATACAATTATTGAGCTAAACTATTTAGCGAACTATTCATGATGCTAATTTGAATGTGATTTGGTAGTTTTCTCTAATCGCTTTTTCTTATATAGTAATCATAACCAGTTACACTGACCTCGCTCACCATGAACTCGTTATATTAAGGTTAAACAAACGCAAGTAGATATCAATGGCTCTACGATTTTGTTTCGTGGCGTCTTTTTTGTCACAAAGCAAAAACAAACGTCCAAATTGTTTTTGTCGGATGTTTTTTTTTGTTTTGCGTTACGACGAACTCTTGAACCGACCTTTAAATAATGTGAAAAATTTTGAAACGTTTGCTTGTGTATCAATTTCATGACACGCCCTCCGCAGCTCATTAAAGTAAATTTAAATTTGATCTATGCCAAATTTTTGTCTCTCACTTAAAGTTTTTGCTTGATTACCGGGCAGTTACACAGAAGCTTCTGATTCTCACAGCCAACAACTAAGTCTCATTTTTCAAGTGTCTATTAATGGGTACGTTGGTGAAGTCGATGATTCGTGGTCAATTATTGGGCGAAAGTGGTCTTGTTCATATCAGTTCAACCAATCAGATCACTCCAATTTACCACAAAGAGCTCCCATTGGCTACATCGGTGGACGAAAAGACGGATGCCCTTATTTGAATACATTGAGTTACGCAATCGGAGTTATTATTTGTTACCTTGATCCGGAAATCAAAGTTTGTCCAAGCTATGCCTCATTACTAACAGGTGGTAAGTATGAGCTAGTTCAGAATACCGTTAAAGTTACACGTCAGACTAAAGGGCCCAGAACTAATGTTGCATTGTGTACACACGCACCATTGCCAATTCCAAACTCAAATTTCTTATCTTGGCACAGATTCGTGGAGACTATTGAGCATCATTTGATGACGGGGATCGAGGTTGATGATATCACATTTCCTTTCTCTGACACATATTGTTTACTGTTTTTGAACATTTTTGCTTCCGTGAAAACTAAAAAACAGACGATACCCAGGTTAAGGTTCAGACCCAAATTCGGATCTTTTCTGTTAGCGCCCCCAGCCTTATATAGCCGTTAAATTTGCACACCCCAAAATCAAGTTTTGTTGTAAGAGCGATATTTGCATTTCATTGAAACAAGAGTTTCTAGGTAGATTGAAGGCACTTTTAGAATAGTTTTCTTAAGAAGTTTTAAAAAATCAAGCCTTTATTGTAGCCGATAACACCAAAAATGATCTAATACAGAAATTTTTATTGATCTTTACTTTATATGCAACAAATTTTGGTTGAATACGTAATACTTTCAAATCATAGCTGGTGTAGCTTTCAGTAAGTGCATATAAACTAAGCGGGGGGCGCTACCAGAAAAGATCCCCAAATTCTCCTCTGATCAGACTGACCCTCTCGGGCGCACACCCGTGTGTTTCCAGAGGAAAATTACAGGGTCGGGACTGTAGTTCGAGTACACTACAGACTGGACCATGGTCTGGAGATGGTCTGATCAGAGGTCATTTTGGTCTGGAAAATCTGATCATAGGCGGATTCGAGCGCACTTGAGTCTGATCAGAGGCGGCTTTGAGCGCAGGATAGTCTAATCTGAGACCGATTCGAGCAAATTATTTTTAAAAATTTCTCTCACTCACAGATGTCTCTTTCAGTTTCTATGAAACAAATTTTTTTAGCGATAAATACATTATCTGATAATATGCGCCTAGATTGAGTCTAATTAGAGGTTTATTGGGTCTGAAAATTGTTATCATAGTCTGATTACGGTCTGGGCAATGGTCTGCGTTTGAGTCTGGCTCATGGTCTGGAGATGATCTGATCAGAACTCCTTAGGTCTGGAAAGTCTGATCAGAGGTAGTTTTGGACTGGAAAATCTGATCAGAAGAAATTTGGGGTCTGGGTTAACCTGGGTAGTGACGCAAACTGATGCAGTCATAAAAATGAAGTTTTCACTCTGTGGCACTTTTTCTTCATTTCCAAGATAAATTTGTTAATGGTTGTCACAATCACTGCAGAGCTACAGGCGAATTTAAAAAATTAAAATAAGTGCCATCGAATCAAATACGCGCAAGGATTTGTTTCAATTCGCATCTTGTACTAAACGCGGTGTAGACAAAGCGTTAATATTTTATACTTTTTTCTGGGATGGAATATTCAGTCCATTAAAGAAGGTTCCCTTTTGTTAAAATCGAACCATCAGACATGTTATTTGATATAACTAGATCGCTTTTGGCTCTAAACGTTAATCTTTAAAATGTTAATCTTTAACTGCTTGTTTCTTATATTTCCAATTTTTTTGGTCATTCGAAATGGAAGCTCCAGTGCAACATTTTTGAGCCTACAGCATCATCATAAAGCTGTTTTCTGTTCAGATATTTTTTTGTATTAGACCTTAAACCAGGAAAAACAAAGAAGCAAAAATTCTACAGCAGCATTGCTCAAATTACTGAAATTTATTTTTTCTTTCTGATTTCTAAAAACTATTACCATATAGCTACTGAAATTATCATTTGTTGGCATCAAATAGCAAAATAATATAATTCAGTTGCTCTCAAACTAAGCTTGTAGCAAATAATGCAGTTTTTCTGGTATTTTCTATACTAATTTTCACCCCAATTTTTGTCTGATCTTTTTTTAGCGGATCAACAAATTGTGGTTTTTGGTTTTGAAGACTGAAACAATATGGTTTAGCACTAAGTGAGAGTTGTAAGTTTCTGAGCAGTTTCCTTATACTTTACTAGTCTCTAAGTATGATTTACGCCAATTACTGAGTATTAAATTTGTGTTGAAAGGATTTAGTCTGTTGCAGACATAAAACCAACAAGAACGCTTGGTAATTCGCGTTCGCACATAAAGTTCCGACCCCGCTCATCCGCATTTTTAGCAAAAATGTCTACCAAAATGAGGAACAGATAACAGATAGAAAACTCAAAAATTCAAGTACTTTTTAAAAAAATGTGTATGAACAAAAAGATTGCCTCCAAGGCAAAAAACTCAGTGGAGTAACAACTGCCGCATTAGATTGATGATATCAACCATTATTAAGAAAACAAGTCAAGACGAACAACAAAATCACACAACAATAACAACAAACATTAATTACATCTAAAACGCTAAGTCCATTTTGACAAAAAATGCTATTAAGACGGTCAAAATAGTCTCAGAACAAAACGAAATTAAACAAAATAAAATGTTTTTCACTAGAAAAGACATGGGATCACTCCATAATAAGTCTCGGTAACAATCAGGCACAAAGAACAAAAAGACAGCTCAGTTAAAAAATGGCTTTTAAAAAAACAATTAGTTTCAAAGTGATGAAAACCATTAGATAGCAATTCAAAAATTCAACATGTTTATGACTACATACGCTTCTAGAGGAGGGCATTAAGACCTGTCATCATTCAATTTTTTTGTGGTTGCAAAAACAACAACAAATAGAGAAAACAAACAAAAATTCAATTGAAACTTGTGCTGTCGAAGTCGAAAAGCCATTTTTCCCTTAAAAATATGTCCAATTGAGTTTTCTTTGAACATCCATAATGTGGTATACGACCCATCATTAAACAGAATAGGTAAAAAGTAGACAAAAAGGAGAAAAAATCGCAAAATAAAGTAAAATTTTCGTATTTTTCGAAAACAATTATTTTCAAAGTCATGAAAGCCATTCGCTACAAAGTGCGATAATTAAATGGGTTCGTTTAATTGTCCAAAAGAAGCACGTGCGACCTGTATAATGTTTCCGAAAATGTCTCACGTCTGCAAAAAGAACGTTAACTGGAGACAAAAATAAAAAATAATTAAATTACAAGAAAACCCGTGTCCAAACCAGTAAATTCCCAACGTATTCTATAAATGCGCTGTGTGATCATTAAGCAACGAGACTAGGTAATAAATAGACAAAGAAAGAAAAAACGCGAAGTTAAAAAGTGTTTTTTTTAATGAAAGCAATTGTTTTCAAAGTCATGAAAGCCATAAGCTATCTTCTCATTGGACATATGCTCATTTCGTCCTTCATAAAGACCTGTTAAGCTCTGTCATTATCCGGGCAGCTTCGTAAGACTAAAGGAACGAAATCAAAACGACGGTTAAATACAAATGTAAAAAAATCAATAAAATTCTTTGAGAAAGTTCGTCGGAGCCGTTAAAACCATAATCTACGCCTTTAAAGACTTATATGTTCAATTGTATCTTTTTTAGAACGCCATTGACGTAATATAAAAATAGTCGCTATGATGACAATGTGACAAAACGTGAAAAAAAGAGGAAAAAATTAAGCCAATGCATAAAAACAAAAAAAAAATTGAACTCTAGTAGTATCAAAGCCAGAAAACCATAACATAACGCTTAGAACCGCGAAAAAGATCGAATTTTAACTCTGTTGAAAGAATTGGAAGAAAAAGCATTTTTTCTTGGCTGACACTAAGCTACAAGTAGACCAAATTAAGAGAAAAATATGGGCAAAGTTCTATAAGCCTTTGTTTAATTAAAAAGCGAACATAATTTTACGAGTAAAGAAAATACATATTTTAAATTGGATCAGCTTAGGAATCCAATTGGACCTATCAATAGTGAGCTTTGATTTGAATTGTTCTTTCTTTAATTGACATTATAAAGGTTGATTTTTTAAAGAAGAGCGACTGAATACAATTCGAAGTGTTTGTGAATTGTAAAAATCCACGTTTGGACCAAAACCAGCCTTGCTTTTGCTGATTGTCTATTAAGAACACTCAATCGTTTTGAATGAAATAGATCTTGATAGTTTGTTAATTGAAAGATCAAGCAAAAATGCTGCGTTTTTGCTAATCATAAAGTTTACAAAAAACGGCAAAATTTTAATTCCAGACTACTCTAAAAAGATTGTTTTAATAGTATTCGTGTGTGTATTTCTGTTTTTTGGTTGGAAAACTTAATCAAAGTGAACTAAGGAAGCTTATTTTTGGCTATTTTTGTTGAAATTGGCCGAATTTTGAAGCATTTATCCAAAATTTTAGCGAAAAAAATTAAATCAAAATAGTCAACAGAACTTTTGTGTCTTTTAAAAAAATTCAACAGTACTATGGTTATCATTTTTTACATATCTTAGCAAAATAGACGATACATTAGGCAAAAATTCCGGAAAATAAGAATAAAAATAACGCAAATCGGTCTAACTTTCGCAAAAATTTAAACCACGATCTCTTGCTCTAGAAAACGAAATTCAAAAAATCTTTTAATTCCGTATTCTACGCTGGACGGGCATTCTAATGATATCAGTCTCAACTCTCTACGATGAATAAATCGATCGGTCAAAATTGACTGAACAAAAAACTAACCCATTTGAGTTTATACTTCCTCCCCCTCCAATATAGTTCAAAGCAATCTTTTGTTGCTCAAATATAAACGTCATAACACTTCAGTCTTAAGACTGAAGTGTTACGATGTTTATATTTGAGCTCGATTTAAGCAATCAATTCCTCAAGTCCTCTATCAAACAATTAAGTGAAATCACTGAATGACACTGGCTTTGTCGTTAGACATTACCAGAATTAGGGTGTTTAGGCTCATAGCCGCTATTAGGCTCAATACGACTGCACGTAGAGCCAATTTTAATCTAGAGGCAATTATATAATGGTCTTTTTGCAAATGAGGGATTAGTTGAACTAATCTGAAAATGAAAGGGAATGACTCTCAGGTCGTGATAATGCCCAAGCCATGGAATCTGACAGATTACCCACTTCCAAAGGATCTGCAGAGGGCAATAGATTTTTACGTGAACAGAGGATCTCTACGTTTGTTGGATTTGCCCTATTACGTGTAATCAGAACTCACACATTCGCCCATTGTAGTTCATACGATTGATTATTTTCTGACTTTTTGAGTCTGAAAGTACTATCAGTTTGTTCTTCCCTAGGGTCTATAAATTTGAACATACAAAATTTGTTCTAAAATTCTTCTTTTATAACCCAGATGAAAAAGTGCAAATGAAACACAGCACTTTCAAACCTGATTTTTTATATCTTAAAACACCAGCTATTATAAACTTATAGAACTTTTTCCCGGATAAGAGTAGTTTGATAACAAAAATTGGAAATTGAATACCCAGTATCTCTCTCGTTGTCGGGTGTCACCATTGTATAGAAAATTAAAATTGTAAAAAATATATAAGAAGCAAAACGGGGATAATGATTTCCGCAAACATCAAAATGTTATGGACGTCTGTTTTTGTTTTTGTTTAAGTTCAAAGTGCGTGCACAAACATTTTCTCGGAATACTTCGCAAAATTATTTGTCGGACTTTCACATCAAAATTATTGAAATGAAATGTATTTAAAATTTGGCTCATACTCGACGAGTTTTGCCTGCCGAAACGTTATTGATTATAGAAAACGTTTGAACTAAAAACTATAAGTTTTCAGTTTGCTATTATGTATCAAATATTTATTTCCCCAGCAAAACTAGACTACAGCTTTTGAAAAAAAAATCAAAGGAGTTGTAATTAGTGGATCTTTAGAAAAAGAAATCTCTGCTACTCAGATTTTACGTACAGCCTAATCAACCAAAACTTTTTCACCGATTGTGTATAAGCTGGTCCTCTCAACTCTCCTTCTTTTGGAGAAACTATTTGTTTGACAGATGTTTCCGAATTCAAAAGAATTCTAGAAGATCATATCACACAAATGCAAAACAAGATCCAGTGATGAAATTTTGATTTAGGATAGAGAGAGAGAGAGAGAGAGAGAGAGAGAGAGAGAGACAGACCAGACAGAAGCCTTGTAAGAAAATTGTTTGTTTGTGGAGCTTACAACGCAATCCATCCTGGCATAGACACTTGATCAACCAAAAAGCAATCCAAAGGGGAATGCAAAATTTTTGACGCAGAAGCAATATCAAAACACATATACTACTAATATCCGTCACCTAAATCATAACTGAACCTCACCAAAGTTAGGCAAATTCAAGACGGTGCAGACCATGTATGCTTTGAATTCATAATTGTAATTATTATTATTTTTTTATCCTTGTTGTAGGGGAAGTGTTGTCTTTCATCAGCAAATTTGCATACAACTTTGTCATAATTATGTTCACTTCGGCCTGCAGATGGCTTGTAATGGTTTCTTTGAAGCAAATCAGCTCGGAGAATTGAATTTGTTAGAAAAAATTCTTTAGAAAAAAAGCTCGTTAATATAACCCTGTTCTAGATAAAAATTAATCAAGAATGGCAAATTTCTTCGGATTCCCCGATTCCGACACCCCAACTTCGTAATGAGCCACACAGTGTTTGGAGGCTATTTTGCATGAGCAACTGAATTTTTACATACAATTTCAGTATCCTGTATTGCTGAGATTACATTTGCGAACAACTGCAAAATATTTGGATCAGTCCTTTACTCAGATCGAAAAGAAAACAGATAGTGGGAGTATCACGAGAAGGGAAATTGAATACATGCCAAAGTATTCCAATGTTGTTTCAGTGGGATATCACCGATACCGGAAACTTTTATGATAGTTTTAAGTTAAATTGCACCGCCTTATTTTTCTCAGAATAAAGAGAACGCTTTAAAGTTTTTTGTTAGCTGTTTTTCTCGGAAGAACAAAACATATCAATGGTCCATTTTTGGTATGCTATAATATTCTACAGATCGCTGCTGCCATTAAAAGAGCTTAATAAAAAGCATCCGGATCAAATATTTTTAATACTTCCAGTAGCAAAAAATTGTACTGCAGTATTTTTATGTAGAGGTGTTGGATATTTCAATTCAAAATTTAATTTTTGTCAATGAACAAATTTGGCTGTTTTGAACTTTTGGCCGACAACTATTTCATGTCTGATCTTTTGAAACCCATATTGTTTTTTATCGTGCGAAAACTCAAATAGAAAACTTGTTTGTTCCTTACAATACCGAATATATTTGAATGATAAAGAAAAAAAAAATGGCAAAATTGAGCTGAATGAGCTGAAAAATGAGCAATTGAGATCAGTAAGCTAAAATACTTACGAAATGAGATAAACAACCAATTGCTCAGCTGGTTGATCGGAACTGAAATTTAGTTGCATGTGCAATTCTTTCTATCAATGGGCGAATCAGTGAAGGGCATTCGGGAATTCCAAAGGTTAGTATCAGTTTACGCAAATTACGCAAGTGAATATTCAATTTTAGAAGGTTAGCAGGGTCAAAAACCATGATATTCATTGTACATTTGTCTCAATTCTTGCAGCAATACAGTCAATCTACAACTAAAATTTGCACAAGATAAGGCCTACTATGTTGAATTGGGAAGCATCTGATTTCTTTGCAGAAATCAGCTACATTTCTGCTAGGTAGGTTGATCTTGGTTCCATGGCTGACCATCTTAAACAAATCGTAGAGACATTTGCCAAATGCTTAAGAAGCATCTTATCGTTTACAAATAACATAGACAACAATGAAAAATTGATTAGAACATCCATATAAGCTTCTGAAAGAAACAATAGGCCGATAAGCTCTTGAATTCAATCTTTTTTCTGTATTACAAGCAACATAAAGCAACGTATAACTGTCAAACGTACAATCCAACAACGCATAAGCATTATCAAGTTCAGAGTGCCAAGCAAGAGTTTAGACGGCAAGGTTTTTCGATGCTCTTTTACTGGTTTTTTTGTCTGATGTTATTGACGTCAAAATCCCTTCGTATTTAGTCAACAATTGTCTAGAAAACCTAAAATTGTTAAGCCGAAAACCAGCTTAATCGATACATATCGTGGTTATATTCACCTAAAGTTAGGTTAAACGAACTTTTTCGGAGCTTTTTATGTGGTGACCGTACAATAGATCGAAAGGACAACAGATCGCAAACAGAAAATTTGGGACAATAGATCGAAAATTAATCTGTTCTTATTGGTTGAAATTAAGCATTATTTGCGAGCTGCAATATATTTAACACATTTTGACAATGCCTCGCGAGCCATGGCCATGCCTTAGCGGCCCGTGGGACTTGGTATGAATCTATCACAACCGGACAAATATCACAACAGAACATGTTATATGATGTATAATGAATGATCGCTCAAATCTGATTGGCCAATACTCAACTTTAATAATTTAATTTTCGATCTATTGTCCCAATTTTCGCTTTCGATCTGTTGTCTTTTGATCTATTGTCCTAGCACCTTTTTATGTATATTAGAACGTATTTTATTAACTTAGAACGATTTCTGTAAGCATTTAAATCGAATCTGATTGGTTAACTTTTGTTCATTTACTACGTATAACAATCCATGAGTTACTGCATTTCGGTATCATCAAAGATATCCAACGTAAGTAGGACTCTGATGGTTTAGATAATCAAAAACTCGTGGATTCATTTATAATCAGTGTTGTCTGTGATATTTTGTTAACGATGAGATGCTTTTTTGAGCATTCACGGCTATATGTTGTGTAGAGGTTTTTTTGGATGTTCAGACTGGCTTAAACGTGACAGATGTGACGAATTCAGCAGCATGAAAATATAAACCTGAACGGCGTTCTTTAATCATTGCATGGTTATGTGCTTAATTATTGTTTTTTGAAGAAAAGTGTGGTTATGCGTGATTTAATCATTGTGTGATTTCATCAATGTGTATTCATATTTCAATATTTTTCATTTCATTTATTATATATATATATATTATATATATATATATATATATATATATAGCAGTAGGTGATAATATATTTTATAATCAAACATATAAATTTTGTTGAAGATGAGTTTTCACAGCATGCGCAAGAAAATGCATCGGCATGAAAACCGTAGACAGGGAAAACTCTTTTGTAATAGTTGTTCATTACTGATCGTGTGATCGTAATAGTCCGAGTTTTAGTTACAGTTACTAGTACAGTCATAGTCACGTGATGTGGAGAAAAAAAGGGAAATGACACTAGCAACACAAATAGACTCAGCAGTATTAGCCTTACCAAACGGTTTTTATATTGCAAGAATATTACAAAAATATTAAAAATATTGCAAAACAATAACTGACTCTAACAGTAAATAACGAGCTACTGTGTCTTGCGATTCAAAAAATTCTTGAGCAGTAAACTGTTACTGTAACGTGTATTGAAATTTATTCTTGAGCAGTAAATTATTTGTTACTGTGCTTATTTTGGAACATTATTGGAGCTAAATTCAACTGTTACGGACCTCAGCTTCTGGAATTTCAACTTTTCAGTTCAAGGGGAAAACACAACGTAAGTAAGTTTTTTAGCCTAAAGAGTTCTTAGACTTACATATTCGTCTACGATTGTTTTCCCTATCGGATTGAACTGGTATACATATAGAGATCATGCATTGTGTGATGTGTAGCGATCCAGTCTAATTTGATACCAAAAAAACTGGATTAGCAAATAATCATCAGTCGAAATTGTAAAGCAACGGTAAGAACATAGCGAATATACAGTTACAAAACCTAACGGCAAAATTAAAATATCCGGACAGATTTTGAACCGCTGAAATTAACTGAGCAGTATAGAGATTTCCTTTTTGCAACTAATTGGGATAGAAGCCAATGCAATTTTGCTTCCAAAAAAGAAGTTTCTCGAAAAAAACAACTTTGAAAACACCCGGTATATTGATCTTATAGCATGAGCCATCTTTTTTAGCGTTTTATTCAGCTGCTCATGGAAATCAAGATTCCTGTCCATTTTGTTTTCAAGGTATCTGCAAAATTTTTGTTTTTATTAAAAGTGGATTCAAAATCAGAAACTTTGCGCGAAAAAAAGATTAGTTCGAATTTGTTTGTTAAAGTAAGTTTGTTCACCTCTGGATATTCTTCTGTTTTCTGTAAAACTGGCTTGACTTTTCCATGTAAACTACCTAAACTGCTTTCCTTTCCACAGCAGACAACATATATGTCATCTGCGAATTGAATTAATTTCTCCGTTTTGGCACACCATGATTGACAATTTCACATTCAGAAAACATGCCATTGTGTTTCGGTTTTTGTCTGAGGTTAGCAAAAAATGTGAACAGCAATTTTTGTTCGCTTACTGCGAAAACCAGATCTTTCAATTTTTTTTAAAGAAAAACACTCTGCAGAATGAAATTAAAAGCCGTTGCAATATCTAGAAAATTAGCAACAGTTTCTTTGTTTTGTTCTAAATTAGAGAGAAGTGTTTCAACTAATTAAAAAACTGCATCTGTTGGTGAACTCTTTTCTTAAATTCGTATTGGTCTTCATTTATAAGTTTGTTTATCAATGAAATTCGCCGTCTGAGTCAGAAGGAATTGCTCAAATTTTTTTGCCAATCTCGGACTTTCAGAAATTGGCCAACAGTATGAACTATCCCATTTATCAATTTTTTCGAAAATTGGTGTTGTTTAGTCTAGTTTCAGTATAATAGGGAGACTTTTTCTTTAATGCACTGATTTCAGTCGAGTAATAGATCTACGCCTGTAGCTAATTTGCATAGTTTTATGAGAGGAACTGATATTTCACCAAGTATTGCTGCTTGGTTATCGTCCAGTGAATCATTGACTGAATACAGTTCTTTTCTAGTTACAACCTTGAATGTGGATTCAGGAATGTAAAATTTATCAAGGTATTTACGCAAATGAGGATCGAAATCATACGTGAAAGGAAGTCGGGATGAAAAAAATTATCTAAACTCAGATACTTTTAAAGGGAGCGCGATTTGGAAATCCAAATGACTCTTTTTAAACTTATTGGATGTCATTAGTTGCAGTACTTAGGAAGAATTTAAGCAAGTACAGTAAACCCAAACCGTTTAGGCGAGTTTAAATGTGTTTTTAAATTTTTTTTACCAAACGCTAGTAGCTTTCGTTTTAGCATTGTTGGGTTTGTATAATTTCCCGTCGTACGGCTTTTGGTCCGACTAACCAATTTTTCCCCTTTTTGTAATAAAACGATACAACCTTGCAAGAGCCAAATGAAATAGGGTTTTAAGAAGTTTTCTAGGTGTATTAACAGTTCGAACCTTCTGAAGAGACAACAACTTATGAGGCAAATTGTAATCCCTGAGACCACCCCTCAATCACCAACCCAAAAACTCAACCCCTCGCCGACCGGGCCGAGGCGTCTACCCGGATGCCACCAATATTTAGAGAGAAAAAAGTATAAAGCAAATCCACTCTTAATTTTTAGGGAGACTAGTATAATAATCGGTTAATTGTTTGAGAGGAGTAAATAACTGATTTCAATCTTAAAGTTGGACACCAAGAAAAAAGCACTGGATCCCGCTCGCAAAGAGCGCAATCTGAAACGTCTTTTTCGTTAACTAGAAAAATGAAACTGTTCATTTTAAATCATTCAGAGAGTTCCAAATTTTCTATGTCAAAACCAAATCCTCAGGAATAACTGACTCATTTAGTAGTCAAACAAAATCTATTGGAAAGAATATAAGTATATCCGTTCTCCCTTTAGACAGTTTGTTCATCTTAGCGCTTATCAAGTTAATGCACTGCAATTTAAAATAATTGTAAATTAGGGTCTACCAATAATGAAAAAAAAAGTTAGATAGATTTCAAGTTTTGAAGAAATGATTAAAGTTTAATTGAAAATTTAAAGTTCAATTGAAAATGATATTCTGGAGGTTATTTTCTCTAAATATTTTCCACTTTCATATACGAATGTTAAAATATATAGGAGGGCAGTAATTTGATGGTCGGATGGGTGTAGGTGTTTTGTGGGGTGTTGAAAAACATAAAGTGGGGCACAGGCAAATTGGAGAAGTTTTGAGCAGTTGGTTTCAGAGAAATATGTGATTGGTCGCAAAAATAGTTTTTAGTTTTCCTTGGAACCAACTTTTCAAAGTGCAATCAAATTTCAGGACACAATAATGTACCCAGTCCAGAAATTATCAATTTTAAAAGAAGGAAAACGTAGATTTGTACGGTTTTACTTAGACAAAAATGTCTGGAAGCTTTACTTTTTCTTCTTCGGTATTTTCTATAGGTCCAGTTTCCAAACGTAAGAAATCATTGGTATGTTGGTTTCGCAAACAAAAAACATTGTCGGTCTATTTGGTTTGAAACAAAGCAATCCTCGCTTTCTACGGTTTTCCATCACAAAAGAAACGGTTTATGAAGAAACAATCAACATCATAGTATACTCGGTTTTGGATGGTCATATCAACACGTGGATGCGAATTAAGAAATCGAATCCCCGTGAATGTCCTACAGGTCTGTCACATTTTAAATATAAGATTTAAAAAGTTTATATTTGTTCAACTAGCTTTGTCAACGAGCTAAAGAACAAATTTCAATTAATTTTCAGATTAAAAACAGTCTCCAATAATGAGTTTGAAGTTCCTACGAAAAAAAGCTGCATAAACGTTAAAATATATTATGAACAGGAAACTAAAATTTAGGCATGAAGAAAATCGACGATTTCTTTCGTTTCAAACCAAACATACCGACGATTTCTTTCAAATTTACATCCTAACATACCGTAGCTTTCATTCCTTCTAAAACTAAATATATCAAAATTTCCTACATGAAGAATATCCCAAGCGTTAGTCACCTTACATATGCATCACTTTGCAAAACTCAAATCCTAATTGAACTGCGGGAGAAAAAAAATTGGTATCGAAAATTCATTCGAAAATAAAACGAACGTTAGTTAAATGTTGTTTTATTAGTTTTTTGAAATTTTAGTTACTGATTAGGGCGAAAATGATGTTTACCTAATGATGGATTCTATCAAAATATGGCACGTGACTCACTGCTACCTGAAGCACTCCCTGGAGTTCAAATACATTACAGTGATGGACTTGGATGAGGTGGTGGGATTCGACATGGAGAGATATCCACACGGAGTCAATCAACTATTGGAACAGTTGGAAAAACACTACAATTCAGGTACGGAGAGATGAGATAAAATATTTGGCAGCTATTCTTAGGAGATATTCGATTAGTGTTGGATTTTTGTCGCCAAATTTTTTCTAATCTTTGACTTCTTTTTGGATAACTTTTTCATGCATGCCTTTCGGATATCTGCTAACTCTAGATTTTCAAATTAGAACAAATTAGAATTTTCGAACTAGATGAAATTC
This sequence comes from Convolutriloba macropyga, assembly GCF_964194025.1. Lineage (NCBI taxonomy): Eukaryota > Metazoa > Xenacoelomorpha > Acoela > Convolutidae > Convolutriloba > Convolutriloba macropyga. The sequence goes on from NC_134477.1 coordinate 26,848,420, forward strand.
GACTTATACGAAATTAGAATTAGATAAATTTAGAATTAGCTGATCCAAACTTATATTATTAATAGCCGCACAGCGATAGCTGGGGCTATTATTTGCCTTCTCTTGGTTTTTTTCAATTCAAAGAATTTGAATTGTATTGGGGCGCTGTGTTTTTTTTTTAAGATGTGTTCAAACATTTTTCAATGACTTTGATCTTTCAAAACGGGATAAACAGGTAAAGCCCAGCGGGCAATAAGTTCCATTAGCGCCCAAAATGGACGTTAGTAGTCCTTCAAGTGCTTGGAGTGGTGCAGATGCTGGGATGGCCTCAAGTTAAGGTTAAAAGGTCATTTTAAGGAGTTTTTGGGCTCAAAATGGTGCAAATTTTCATGTTTGTTGTGATTTTTTTTAGTTTTTTGTTTGATTAGTCTTAGGTTGAAGTTTTTAAAAATTGATCAAGGCTTTTTACGAGACAAAATAACTCGTTATAACTAATCTATGAGCTATATGTTTTTCAACTACAAACTAAAACACGCAAAATGATACTAACTTTTGCTATTTTTTTTTAAGTTTTTCGAAAATTTTTTGTCATTTTTTGAGTTTTTCCAGCTTCAGAGGCCAAGGAGTTCACTTCAAGGTTTGATAATAGGGCACTGTATAGTTTCTAGTAACAATGGATTGCTCTTCAACATTTTAATGTCTCGAATTTTGGTATTTTTTGATAAAATCTGCAATTTTTTTTAAGATCTCCTAAAGCTTTTGTCAGTTTTCGATATTTTCCATTCTCAAGTGGTACGAAACCTGTAATATGATCTGAAAAAGTTACTGCATGGTTGTTAGTTTCAAAAGATTTGTTTTCAACAATTTAAACTGTCGAACTTCATAAATTTTCTGATAAAATTTGCAGTTTTTTAAGTTTCTTAAAAATATTCTTAAAACAGTCTTTTATTCAGTTTTTCTTCCCCTAACAGCCAGATAATCTCATACTACAGGGTTCGATAGTATGTTAAAAGATAGTTGCTGGAGGGCAATTGAATGGTTTTCAACATTTCAAAAGAACGAATTTCTATTTTTTTGAAGTTTGAAATTTTGGATAAAAATAATTGCCTATCGATCTTTGAACCAATTAATTTTTTAAGGCGTAGAATTGGGTAACTGGATAGCCTCTTGAGACACAGAAATGATTTTTAAGATATTAATATTAAAATTTTCAGCATTATTTCATTAAGATTTGAAGTTGATTTCATTAAAAAGAAATTTTTTGGTTAATTTTCGAGTTAATCGATCTTCAAGGGCAAATGAATTTTTTCAGGCCTTGCAGATATTATATTGCAGCATTTTCAGATACAAAAACTGGTTCTGATCACATTTTTGAACGGGCATATTTAAAGGCATCAAATTTTGCCTTAGGGTTAAATTTTACATTTTGCCTTAGGGTTAAATTATATTTTTGTTTAGTTTGTTTGATTGTTTGTTTCTCAAATTTTTGAGATGATTTTGTTTGTGTTTCGGCTAGGAATGTTCTATTGGTCTGCTGGTCAAGTAGAGCACTTCTAAGATTGTCATTCAATTCTTTGAATTGTATTTCAGGGCTTGTCCTGCTCTGTTTTTTATTTGGTCGTCATGATTTTTGTTACAACTATATGACGCCACAACCACTTTTTGTTCATTCATTCGTGCACTTTCAACGGTAACAAGTTGTTGATGTTATTTATCACTCATAGTGGAGCGAGTTTTTGTCCATTTGCGTGAGTAAATTTTTGGTCACACGTGACTTACCTCATTCTCAAAAATGACATCATCAGTTTGAAATTGACTTTTATTTACTTTAGTTCAAAGAGATAAGGCAAATTGATTGTTTCACTCTAAATGGAGATCACTTAAGAGCAGCTGGTAGAGGCAGCAATAAGTTATACAGATTCTTAATTAAAATATACCATCTCAGCCTTCAATGAAAAGACTATTTTTTTGGTCTGTCTTTTTTACTGTTTTTTTTAGACTGCAGATCTACGAAGCTATTGCGGCTATTTTCTGGCAATCTTCCAGCTATTATAAAAATTTTAATCAGAGTTAACGCTCTGTCTATGAGGTTTGAAAATTCTGCCCTGTTATTTTTTTAGCAGTTTCCAAGAGATTAAAAAATTTCTACAGAATTTTTTGTCCATAGCCTCTGACACAAACATTTAAATTAAGCACTAAGTAAAAAAAAAACTTTTTCTACGTCGATGGCTTAGCCAGCTTCTTGTGTAGATTTTTTCCTTTGAATTGAAAGGTCCAAAAATTATTTTTCTCCGTACAGATCTTATTAAACGTACAGTTTGTGTTAGTGTCTGTATTGCTAGCTTCTAGTTTTTGAATCTCTTACAATCTCTTACAATATATTACACGATATTGCACTATTCTATTACACAATTTTTCCTACCAATCTGTTCAATTAATATTCTTTTGAGTTTGTAGTTTAGGTAAAATATTGATTAATAGAGCAATTCTTATGTACGGAATGCAGAAAACTGTAAGCATCTACTCTTTTCGCTGCTGAATATATTGAAAAATTGATTTTGAGCCAATTTTGGCTGAATTAGAATTCTGAATCTTGTATTTCGAAAACTTTGAAACTATGTTTTGCGTTCTCTATATTGAACATAAATTCTAGGAATTAAAATTAAAATTTAGGGATGTTCCTGACGTTTTTGAGCTGATCTTGTATTCCTCATTTTTGTCTAAAAACGCCCTGTTAGTGTTTTTTTAGTAGTTTCCATGAGCTCAATGCCTCTTCAATTTTTCTGGACATTTACTAAGTATTCATTTGGGGTTGTAAGAAAAATAGATTAATTTTTTAATAGAATAAACAAAAACGTTTTACATAGATAACTGGGATAGTCTTTGAACACAGTTATTGTTTGTAAAAAATAAAAAATTTTGAATGTTCGGAAGTTGAAGTGTTCAAAATATTATTTTTATAATCTTCAAGTTTGCTCTTTGCAGTAATTTTGGCCAATGCATTCAAGTATTGTACGCTTTTTTGTTAACCATCAATTCCATTGAACTAAAGTTTTTTTTAAGGTTCCAGCTACTTTTAGCATACATCGGCTTAAAACAGTCATATTTTTTTCAATTAGGAGGTTGGCTTGTATTTTTGGCCTTGTCTTCAGATAAAAATATTGTCTTGCTGATTTGAGATTGGTTTTTTGGAGCTTAATCTATGCTTTTTGGATTGGATTCTCAAAACTAATGAATTGAAACGGCAAAATTGATGAATTGAAACAGTTCAACAATTTCATGGAGACCCGAAAAAATTTCGAACGCCGTCAACTGTTTCCCCGGTGTACTATCGTCCGGGATAATATCAACAAAGGATACAATTAACGAAAAAACTATATGGGTTGCTCAAACAGAAACAACCAAATTCTTCCGAAGCAAACCTCAATTACATAGTCGAAGAAAATAGCCGAAATGGCTCTTCGTTTTAAATGTTTGGAAATTGAAAAGTCTAAAATATTTTTTTAATGTTCAAGTTTGCTCTTTGCTGTGATTTTGGCCAATGCTTTCAAGTATTGTATGTTTTTTGTTAACCATCAATTACATTAGACTAAAGATTTTTCAAGTTTCCAGCTACTTTTAGCATACATTGGCCTGAAACAGTCATAACTTTTTTATCAATAAGAATGTTGAATTGTACTTTTGGTCTTTTCTTTAGTTTAAATTATTGTCTTGCTGACTTGAGATTGGTTTGTTGGAGCTTAATCTATGCTGTTTGGATTGGATTCTCAAAACTGAGGAATTGAAACGGCAAAATTGATGAAATGAAACAGTTCAACAATTTCATGGAGACCCGAAAATTTCGAACGCTGTCAACTGTCTCCCTGGTGAACTGTCCTCTGGGATAATATCACCAAAGGATGCAATTAGCGGAAAAACTGTATATGGGTTACTCAAAAAGAAACAACAAAATTTTTCCGAAGCAAACCTCAGTAAGATAGTCGAGGAAAATAGCCAAAGTTGCTATTCGTCTGAAAAGTGTCCAAAAAATATCTTTTGAAGCGCATAAGGCAAGTAGACTAATCACCTTAAACGAAATCCCCGGGTGTTCAACCTTTTGGGGTAGCAGAAGTGCTTCCCCATATCATAGGCGAATGCACCATTAAGCGTGTGGAAAATAACCTACGCTTCTTGGGCGGCAACGTATAAATTTTCCTAGGCCAGAAGTGCGGTTTTGATCAAACAATTCACTCTCTGCGCCCGCAAAAAGAAAATCCTGGAAATGAAGCTGTTCTCCTAATAGACGCAAAAAACGCCTTCAATTGCCTCAATTGTAACTTGGCAGTTAAAAATATCAAAAGAATTTGACCGGCCTACAGTTTTCTTGTTCAAAACTCATATTCAGCCCCGTCCGCTTTATACGTCACAGGTAAAACACTACAGTCCCTAGAGGGCACAACTCAAGGGGACCTCATTGCTATGGCTTTGTATTGAGTAGAACGTTTCCCTGGCTCAGGCTTTTCCAGAATGGGCACTTGAAGCAAAACCGGTGCGCAGACGACGGGAGCGCAGTAGGACATTTTGAGGTCTCACTCTTGTTCTTTAAACATCTCCTTGAACATGGTAGCTACATTGACTACACCATGAACGCGCCGAAGTGTCAATTAATAGTAAAAGATGCTTCTAAGATCAAAGCTCTCAGAGGGGTAGCAGTTGAAATTGTTGACGACTGCAGCGTTCTAGGATCTGTAATAGGCAATGAGAAAGACTATGAGAAATTTAGTGAAATCACAGCTGGAAAAAAATCCAATTCGTTCAAAAAAAATTGGGGCAGATAGCAAAAACATCCCTTCAAAACGCTTACCTATGCCTAAGAAGAGGCGCGTAATAAAAATTAAATTTCGTGTCTAGGACAACGTCAAACTCAGGTAATTTCAAATTTCATCAGACGCGGAAGCTAACATCCACACGCACGTCCTATAATCGTTCTCTGACTTTCCGGTGTCGCCATCTGCACGGCGATTGTGTTCGCTAGCAACCCGGGAAGGTAGACATAACATCAAGGAGCCAATAATTTTCGAAACGGAGTACGCCGCTTCGCTGACCGAATGCGCTCCTCTTGAAGATGGGGATCTAGCAAATGCTCATCTCACCCAGGAACGCATAACGTACGACCAACGAACTGCACGCCTAAAAATTTCGATCACGTAAAGACCGAGCAACGCCACGAAAGAGAATTGGCTTTGTAAAAATGAGCCTGAAACTGCCTCACGGATCTACTGCTTAAAAGTTACGGTTTCACGCTATCACATGCTCTTCATTGTGCCAATGTGCAAAGGCTGGGTATACACATATGAGAAACAACGAGATATGAGGCACCTTTGCTAAGATCATGCAAGACGTTTGCTATGATGTCGAGATTGAGCTGAATCTTCAGTTGTCTTATCGCGAGTCTTTCATTCACAAAATCACTAGCGCTGCTGAAAACACGAGACTAGACAATAAAACAGATGGCATATGGGGGTCCAAGAGCAAGCGTTGTTTCATCGAATTAAAGATCTTCAGCCCACTAGTCAACTCATGCCTGAAAACTCCGTAGACGCGTACAAATATCATGAGTCGTTGAAGTGCTTCAAGTATGTGTAACGCTTACTTGACGTCGAAAAGAGTTACTATTTTTGCTCGTGTTTTCCTTCATAGAGGCGCAGGACCGTCCGCAACGCGCTCTATCAAACAACTGGCTTGAAAAATTGCTGAAGAGAAAAACGAATCATACTCAGGCGCAATAGCGAACATACGCACGAGAATAAGTTTTGCTCTTCTACGCAGCGCTATCATATGCCCCAGGGGTTGTCATGGTTCCAAACGGCCACTGACATTGACAGTTCTTGCAGTGACATAGTGCGGAAGAGGGGACTAGATTCATTAAAAATTAACTTATATGACGCAGCTCTAAAAGAGTTAAAGTGCCTTGTTTTTGCTTGACGATGCCATGAGCATATATTTTGGCGGTAAATTTACATGCGATGCTGTGATGTTTTATAGTGGTGTCTCACTGTTCCGTCTGTTGAGTGGGTCACACCCCCGTAAAACAATAGAAAATCCGCGAATTTTTTTTTTGAAAAGTAATTAAGAATTTGAACTGCTGGAGTGCTCGGATCATAGTAACATTGTAAAACCGCGCTGAATCAGAGTAATCGCAGTCTGTATTATTACTATGAACAGATTATGATCATGTCACTTTTTACTCCCTTCAGTCAAAAAAACCATCGTAAATAAGCTCTCTGAACAGTACAAAGTCCATTTTTGGGTTTGCTTCTGGGCAAACTTAAAGAAAATACTGTGAATACTCAGAATCAACTTTTTCGCAGACTAAAATAAGAGGAAAAAGTTCTGACAAATATTGTGCCTCCTAGAAAAGGGTACCAAAAATATGGTTAAAAGTAAGCAATTTTAAAACAAAAGTGCCGGAAAAGAAATTGTTCGATCTGGAGTTTATCATGTTTTATTGCGAGTAAGAGCTTCAACGGGTAATCACAAGCATTGATATAACTCGTTCTTAATAGTTATAAATGAGCCATTTTGTCCATTTCGGCGGCTCTGAAGATCATGGGTCTGTGAAGAGCTAGTCTGTGCTGCTATCGTCGGACTGTGCTGAAGTGACGACGGTCGGGGGTACGATTGGCAGGTCTCAGGTGTGACTGAGCGGTTTTTTTTTTTTGGGGGGGGGGGGGGGAGTCTCAGATAATTGATTGGGAGAGCCACTAAAATAGAGAACGCACGGGAAAGGAAGAGTGCCAAATACGGGATGAAACAGTAGTAACAGTTAATTATACCATTCATTTATAACTTTAATTTATAACGTTAATTTGGTATGACAGGTCTTATACCATTAACATGTTTGCATTTCTAGTGTGAGTTGTGGTAAGAAATATGGTAAGCCTCCAACGAAAAGCTGGAAAAGATTAAAATTTGATGAGTTATCTTTGATTACAACCATCAAAAATTCCTATCCCTATTTTGCTCCTTTTATAATATCTTCGTTTATCAGTTAAGTCAAGGTAATTTCAGAAGAGATTTACGATGAAAACATAAAAATTGGTCCTGGGTTTTGTCTGTACACAATGAGAGGTGAACTACCCTATACAACAGTATACTCTGATTCAGTACTGATTTAACGTCTTACTATTGGAATATCATGAAAAAGAGCTGGGAAATCGTCTTTTGCTTTGGTTTGGCATTTTTCTTCAAAACTCAGTTTCTTGGAAGTTATTGATCATCAAATTTGGAAGCGCATATGATCATTTCAAAGTACGATTTTATACGCTTCAAGCTCAAAGTTGTCGTTTTTGTCAATACATTTTAGTTACATTTTAGTTAATTTTTCCCGTTATGTTTTGTCATTACTTACAACCTTTCACTCAAATTTTTTTTTAATTTTTAACAAGTCGCACTCAAGACTCGTGATTTTGGACTTACTTCATTCACTGTTTCAAGAGAGTAGAGCTTAAACTTCTCTTGACCATATTTATTCTGCATGGTGAAAACTACGAGAAGATTCATAATGCGAAAATAAATAGGACAAACCAATAGAACTTGGTCATCAGAAACGAAATGCTCAAAGTTGTCGGAGTTCATTAGCGTCAGTGCCAATTGATATTTGTTTAAAACTTTAATCTTCCATTTAGGCGTTTTTTTCAGCAAAATCAATTATTTTGAAAACAAAAAGGCGGTTTGTGATGTTTTGAAAAAATGCTTTCAATTTGTATTCTTTTTTATTTGTGTTGTGTTTTATCCAAATAGAGATTAGAGGGTCCAGTAGCAGCTTTTTGGCGCTAGTCTGCTACCCAGGTTCAGTTGTGCGACCCTAGACCGCTCTGAGTGTACCATTTTTTATTTCCCAGATTTTGCCCTCTCATCAAAACATGGTGCGACCCAAAGTCTTCTGATCAGAGCGTAGTGCGACCCTAAACATCGTGCGAACATAGTGCGACCCAAAAGACCTCAGATCAGAATGCCGTGCGAACCAAAGGCCTCTGATCAGACCATTGGGCGAACTAAATCCCTCTAATCAGACTCGTCAAATTTCGTTCCCTCTAATCAGACTCGTCAAATTTCGTGCGACTATCGTGCGACCAAAAATTTTGTGCGACTTTAGTGCGACCAACGCTCCCTCTGATCAGACCATACTCCAAACTTTGTGCTATGATCAGACCATTCCTCAATACATTTTATAATCAGTTGAAATTCGTTTGAGTAATTCAATTTCAAGCTATACTACTCAAATTAAATTTGAATAAGAATAAATTTTGTTATGGTTAGGGCAAAACTATATGATGAAATTATCAACAAAAAGTCATTTTGAAGTGCCTGCAATTTTTCTTTTGAGTCATCAAAAACAGTGGTAATGAAACTGCATTCGAGTAAATATGGTCAGATAATGCTCTGTAATCTCTGAGTTTTGGGGCAACCTATGTCCAGACATTGGTCTCTGATCAGACCGTAGTGCGACCATTGTCCAAACTTTCGTGCGAATCAAGCGTTTCCCAGACCATGTAATTTGTGCAGCACCACGCCACCGGTGTGCAACCCAAATGGTCCAATCAGAGCGGTCTAGGGTCGCATAACTAAGCCTGGGTAACCTTTAGCTTACAAGTTGTCATAATATGCCAATAAAAAATTTCAATTGTTCGCAGTGAAATGTAATATTCCGGTGAAATAAAACTTGAAACATGCTGATAAGATAGCATTACAATTCTCTATAGAACTCCAAGATGCACATAACTAGCAAGACATTTCTGTGTTTCAAACACTTTCGGAATTATACCAATATCTATCTCATCAGAACATGCTAATATTTAACTTAAACATGTAGCGTAACAAAAGATCTTGCGAAGCCATTCACGTTTTGTCACAAAAGGCAATCAATATTTGGTTCTGTTATGTCTGGGCAAGGTTTATCAAGTTTCCTTTCACATTGATTTTACTCCTGAAAAAGAAGTTTGTGATAACTATTTTGGATGGCATTATCATTTCGTCTAAAGATTTAGTTTATTTCCTGTTTCAGACAGTTGTTCATCGAGAGCATTTCAGTTGACAGACAGACGCATGTTAACAACAAGTTGCCAAACTAAAGTGCACAATATATCATCTGCTAGATTGGACAGAATTACCAAAACACTCAACACATCATGGCACAATTGGTCCATCTTGACCAGGAACATCGCTAGGAGGACAGGCTAGTCTATTCACATATAAATTAACCCTCTTCAACCTTTGAGACTTCTCAAATTTCTGGCGAGCACGGCTGCTGCGAAAGGAAAAAAGTTCTCATATAGTTTCCCCCCTCGATCTTTGATCTAAGTTTTGCCAAAAATATGTAAATTTTGTGGGTAAAATTAATGTTAGATGTCAATTTTCCATTATTTCTATCAGTTTTCAGACACTACCAGTGTCACTACTGTCTGTCCCAAATATAGAAAAGAAGAAAAACAAAAAATTCAAAAAAAAAATTATGAATATGATATCAACTTGCTAGTTATGCGAAACTCTAGCATTGATCCAAATATAACGCATGCATCAAATTTTTTCGCATTCGAAAAAAAGACAATAACAATCTTCACTTATGTCATTCTGGACAAGGCCACGATTAAGTCCAAAAATGGATGAACAGTGGTACTGTAGGATCTTTTGTATATTATAAAGTAATTATAAAGTTAACTTAATTCTTCATAACTGTGTGTATCAACAAATATTCTAAAAACGTCTTTGAAAATAAATCTATCACCAATGAAATTGTTTTATGTGCAATTAACAAAAAACTCCCCAGCCAAGAATGAAAAGGTAAGAAAGGTGGGAACAGAAATAATTGCTATTTTCGACTACGGAGATTTGATCTCACGAAAGACAAGAAACAGTGCTAATAATAGGAAAATAAAGCATAACCACTCAACAAATTACTTAAAGACTGAATTGAATAAATTCGACTTGGATCATATAATGCCCTAAAATACAAAATCTGCATCAAAAACTTTATTCGTATCTTACAGCATCATTTCCATTCCAATAAATATTGTTCATTAACACAACTGCGTCAAAGTTTCTTATTAGACGGCAAAATAGTAGTAACAATGACAGATAACTATCTGGCGAAGAATGTAAGAAAACAAGTAGAAAACTTACTGTAGAAACTTAATGAGATTGTAATGGCCGACAGAACGTTGCCAACTGTTGCTACATCGTTCACACTGAGGATTGTTAACTTGCAATTCACTCTAAAAATTTATCGTGTGAATTCAACAAAAAATCGTGTATTTTTACCCGATTTCTCGCGTAAAAAGAATCACACGATAAAAGCTCGATTTACACGAGAAATCATGTAAATTTACACGATTCTCTCGGGGTTAATCTCAGGATTTCTCGTGTGATTCACACGATAAATCATGTAAAATTTAAACGATTTCTCGTGTGTTCTCAATCAAATTTTCGTGTGCAAACCACACGATTTTTCGTGTGAAAACACATGAAACATTGGTTTGAAACACACGAAAAATTGCATGAAAAATACATGATTAATCGTGTGAATAACACGAAAAATCCTGAGGTTAAGACCGAGAGAATCGTGTAAATTTACATGATTTCTCGTGTAAATCGAGCTTTTATCGTGTGATTCTTTTTACGCGAGAAATCAGGTAAAAATACACGATTTTTTGTTGAATTCACATGATTTCTCATGTAATATTTTTTTCGGTTCAGCAACTGAAAATTGGTTTAGAAATCATTAGAAATGAGAGACAGTGGTTCAGTTTAACCACAAATTAGGGCTTCAGTTGTAGAACTGGAAGTAGAAACAAGTATTGGCACGAAACGCCTCGGGTTGGTCAAAATTATGGCCCAACTGCGAAAACAATTTCTCTGAAAATTACAACCAGAAAGCCTCAACTGGTCATTATTATGGCCCAGTTTTCATGCCAAGACCCAGAAAGAAGAGACGTCAAAGCAATGAACATTGAAAGTTATTTGTAATTTTAGAAAAATCGGTACAGTACAGTCATGAATTGAAGAAATGACTTCGTGCAAATATTATGTTACTGTAGTCTCAAATGCAACCTCCTAGGAAAATTGATCATTTACCTATCAATCTGATGCTGATTTCAACATATTAGCACCATTAGCAGAAGAAATTGATCTAAAAAACTTGGGATTGAATGCCTCGAGTTGCACGGCAACCTCATTGCTAATCTATACGAAGAGTGTATTGGCATTCATTAATCACGAGTCAGAGGTTTAGTGAGCATTGGAATTTAAGAGACGGCTAGTCAAAGCACCAAAAATTGTCACAGTGATTTCCTCTCAAAACATACTATGGCTTCAGCTGTAGTACAGGGAGAAAACAAATAATTGCACAAGTTTCATGTTGGTCAAAATTATGGCCCAACTGCGAAAATACTTTCCCAACTGCGAAAACATTTTTTCTGAAAATTACAAACAGTATGCCTCAACTGGTCAGTATTATGGCCCAGTTTTCATGCCAAAAACCAGAAAGAAAGAAAGTTGAAGCAATGAACATTGAAAATTTGTAATTTTAAAAAAATCTGTACGAGGTTGAATTGTAGAATTGTCGTCGTGCTAATTTTACGTTACTGTTGTCTCAAATTCAACCTCCTAGGAAAGTTGATCAATGAACTATTAGTCTGATGCTGATTTTAATACATTAGCAAGCAAAATTGATTTAAAAATATTGGAATTGAATGCATAGAGTTGCTGGGAAATGCAGCTAACCTAAATGAAGAGCTTATGGGCAAACATTATTCGAGAGTCAGAAGCTTAGTGAGTTTGGGAATTAAAAAGACGGCTAGTCAGGAACATTCAAAACTGTGACTTCAGTCACTCTTAACGCATACTATGGCTTCAATTGTAGAACAGGGAGTAGAAACAAATAGTGGCATAAGATGTCTCGTGTTGGTCAAAATTATGGCCCAACTGCAGAAAACTCTCCAGAAACTACAAACAGTATGCCTCAACTAATCATTATTATGGCCCAGTTTCCCTGCGAAGACACAGAAAGAAGAAAAACCAAAGCAATCAACGAAATACCCTTGAAAGTTACTTTTAGTTTTGGAGTCTAATTTTTCAAGTTACAGTAGTTTTTGAGCTTTACACCTAGTACAAGAGTTTAGGCTAAAGAAGAAGCTATCATGGAATCCACCTTAAGAGTAAGCTTACCTTTTTTCCTGATACTTTCGTATATGTCAATTTACCATCAATGAGCAACAGTGACGATTGTGATTCAGCTTTGCTCATTTTTGTGTTGTTTAGCATTATCTGAAAAGTATTCAAAATTTTATATCTTCTCTCATACACTGAAGCGCGCTGATTAGAAAGACAAGCCATCCTGGAGATTTTTACAATGAAGCGACACCAACAATAGAAAAAATTACAGTTTCAAGACAATTGTTCAGAAAAAATAATTTTGGATAAAATAACATTACAACAGCATCTACAAACAAATTGTTTCTAGAACAATTTCGTTACAGGAAGTTTAAAAGTTTTTATGCATTTGTTACCAAGCTCGCGAAGTTATTGAAGAGGAGTTTATTTCGCAAAACGATATGACCATAGATACATTTCTGATCGAAGCATCGATGTATGGAATAGCAGTGATAGTCGAACAGAGAATTGTATGAAACAAATTTGGTTACAGGGGTTTCGGTTGTCAAATAACTTCTGGAAGTATTTGAATATTTGAATATTTCAAGTATATATCCAAAGAAAACTAATTGGTTCGCCACTCGCAAAATTTTTTCAATTTTCAAAAGTACTGGCATATCAGTGCTAGGATTGTAATTGATAATAATGACATCAAAAAGTTTGAACCATATTCCCAATTTCTTTGCTCTCTTGCATTCGTATACAACATTTTCCTCCAGGTTAAAGTTTTCAGCAAGAAATTTCACATTTTCTTTCGAGAAAAGAATCTCACAGGGAACCAATTTTCCAGGACCAAATTCAGTCGCCAGAGAATCATCTGACGACGACCAGTGCACATATTGCTCCAATTGGTGTCTGTTGACCATAGTCTTGCAAATATTTTTAAAATTGCACACCTGATGTGCGAGACGTTTAAAAAACTGGTGCTTTCTTTCATATTTTAGCACACACTGGTGGATGAAAGGTCCGGACTGCTGTAAAACCGTTGGGTAATGGATTAGGCGATGCTGCTTAAAGATCACTGGTTGGTCAGGAAACAGCTTTTTGAATTTTTGCAGGTGCTTTCCTGTTAAAAAACACAATGGCCCTTTTAAAGCAAGCAAGAAAAATTACACAAAAAGGCTCAGAAAGCGTAGAAGTGTTCGGATGCAAAACCAGTTAATGCTACTTACTAATTTCATATGACAATATCACTAGGTCAGCTTCCACGAACGATGGGGACAGAAGTAGAGAGACCAAATCAAAGTAGTGAAGTAAAAATTGCCAGAGCTCATCTTGTTGTGGAATAAGGTCGCACAAAATAATAGGCAGGAATCTATAGAGCGTGAAGATTTGATCTGTTTTGCCCCGTACACTGTGGTCTTTCAAATCTTTGAGCCTGCAGAAATCAACCACCCCAAATTAGAGAAATCGTTTGAGCACTTATTAAAGGGTATTGGAAAAGCTGATTTGTTATTTCTTTTTTTTCTCTGAACTTAAAGAAATGAGTCACAGCGATTAGATAGTCTTACAATATCAGAAAAAAAATCTTACCTATTTAAGTCAATTTCTGTTGGTTTGCCGTCAATCTCTCGACCGTAGGCAAAAGACTGCAGCCTATAATTGAGCATATCAATGGAGATAACTTTGCGACTGACTATCAGGTTGTGAATCACTAGTTTCAAAGTATATTGAGTTCCACCTTCAAATAAATCATGTTGAATGTCAGCTGTCCAATTGCGGTATGCACTAAAGTACTTCGTTTCTAGGTGGGACTTTGCTCGAACACCTTTTGACGGTTGACGATTCAGTTCAGCCTTTTCAACGTTTTTCGTGAAACTTTTGAAACTACGCAACAAACATTTTGATTGGTCAAAGTGCTTATTGAAATCATCAGCAGTTGTCAGACATCTTTCGCAGCAAAACGATTTTGAGAAGTTCTTTACAAAACCTAGCGCCGAATGATACTCAGCATTATCAGCTACAAACGTGAATTGAGCTCCAGTGATAGTAATTTTCGTACCCTCATCAGTTACGACATTGAATGGTTCTTCTAAGCTCTCCAAGTCTTTACTGATTCTAGAAAGAATCATCTTGTAACCATAGCGTTGCAAATCTAAGGTGTTACAGACCGCAGCAACGTTAACTGCACGTGCTTGCTGCGTCAACCATGGAGGAAGATTTTTAAGAATCCAATAAAAACAAGTAACTTTGTGTATGGTTCTGCGGGACCCAATTGGGTTAGCTGGTTCGAAATCATCTGAGTACAATTGTAAGCTCAGCTTAAATGAGTGAGGGGTCATCTCCACACCTTCAGGTAGAGGCAGATCAAATGGAGTTCCATTGTTTTCAAACGACTTAGCCTGCTGAATGTCGATTAAAAGACCGTGGTCGGTAACTTTTCTCAAAAGTTCGTTGTAACTTAAAATCTGATCCACCACTTTGTCATTTTTTAGGAGCATATTTTTCAAAACTTTTGAAATGGGGACAAAATAGCAGGCTTGTTTTACACAGACTTGCATTGGGCGGCCAAACTTGAGTCTGGTTTCCCGCCTCGTGCCGAGAACCACTTCTTCTTCAGATACGTAGTTGCTTTGTTTCCGCAAAAACTTTTGAAGGTCATTGCTATTTTTTATAGTACAAAATTTACTGTTGCGAATAGCACTACATAGAAGCTCGAAATTTTCCGAGCAAAGTTCAGAGCGAGCAGCTACGGAATTTTCAATAATTTGAAAGAATGACTCGAACAAAAGGTTGAAGTAGCTCCCAAATTGATCAAGGAACTTGAATGCGTTGCTTAAAGTTACCGAGGAAGATGATAATACACGTAAAAGAACTTCATCGCCCGCTTCACCTCGGGCAATTTTTTGGATGATTTTAAGGTGTTTTTCAAAAGTTTCCACTGCCTCATTGGGAGTTTCTGACTCTGAAACGAAGTTTTCGTTCTCCTGCAAGAAATCATCGGATTGTTTTGTTTCTGATGAATGACTTCGAAGAATATGTATCCGGAGGCACTTAGGCGAGGAATAAAAACGAGGACAGAAAAGACAGAAGAAGTTTTTATCAAAACTGTGGTCTAGTGAAAGGTGCATCAAAAACTGCTGCAAACTTTTATTGATTACAAAGCAATTATTTTGTCTGCACAGAGTGGACCGTTTTTCACTTAGTGTTTTCTTTATTTCATTTAGGATCCTTTTGTTTGATACTGAAGGTACTGCTACTTTCGAAGGCTGTCTTTTATTAAGGAATGATGTACTCTGAAGTTCCAACACCGCATCAATTTCACTGTCAGAAGATTCCCAGCTTTGTTGAGAATCTTGGAGCCCACTAGAAACACTTTTCTGACTAGAAGGTGCAATTGACAGCGCTTGTGAATCCCAAACAGCACTGGAAACAAAATCCGATTGAGAAATCATCAGTTTATTTTGAATATCTGGCAAATGTTTGTCAAAATGACGCACAAAGCTTTGACAGAATCGAAAAAGGTGTTGACAAACAGGGCAGGGAATCTGCGCCTCGAAACGATGATGTAACTTCATGTGATACATCATATCAGCCACATCAATGTCTTCTTCGCAAATTGTACATTTAAGGGAAAATTCCTGTCTTTGTTCATTCCCCCAGAAAGTTTCGTAGTTCTCAATTCTACGTTGTGGGCGCCCAGTTGATTGCCTTGCCAATGCATTCGAATTTTGAGAGACACAAATGTCCTCTACGAGAGCACCTGATTGCTCCATGAGCGGTAAAACTCGACTTTTTGAGATCCGGTCATTTATGTGGACTTGGTCTGACATTAGTGGTTGTTTCTCTTGAGAGCATGAAACCTGCTGACGATTAGAGTCCAATAGACGACTGCTGTTTTTTGTGGAGCGACTTTTCTTTGCAGCATGGAGATCGCTATGTGGACACTGGCATGTGTTGATATCTCCATGCAAAAAGTATTTTGCACCGTAACTGACGCAGATTTCTTCTCCTTGAGCCACGTCGCTAAGGGTCACCATACGCACTATTCCCATTTTTGATTTGTGTATTTTGAAGGCAACATTGGGGCGACAAGAATGATTAACAAAAGAGATTGGTCCCAGCATTATTCGATTTTGATGAGTGTATTGGCAAACGAATGTTGAAAAGTCAAACTCAAATTCTAAAGCCTCCGACAAATTTCCAACAACTCCTACTAATCCAGAAACAACCACACCTTTTTTTATGTTTTTGTTTGCAATTACTGAGAAACCACAATAACCGCGGTCAGAATCAGTCACGAACTCATTGATAGATGGTTTATAGTCTACAGATTGAAAGGAAGTTGTATAACTCTCCTCGAGAAAACGATACAGGCTATCTTGGTCGGAAAAATCGATCACATTTTCTGCAGCAATAGCTTTGTGACTTCTTACTCCATCTCTGTCGATTAGTGATTCAGTCAGACGAAAGTCAATTGACGCCAGTAAATTGTAATTATGGACAGTTGACTCAACTCTTGCTGTAATTTCGGCCGCCGGCATTTTAAGGGAAATTGCTTTACACTTAAACGGTCAATATTATGGCCCGTTTTGAGCAGAAAGCAAAAATTTCCCCATTGTTTTACTCAAGATATCACAACTTCTAAAACAGAGCGAACCAGCAATCCTTGGTGACAACCTGAGACAATACGCATGGCAAGGAAAACGCTTTAGAAACTTGCAGGTCATTATTATGGCCCTGTCTACGAGCAGCAAATAAGTCACCAAAGAAGAAATCTACATTTTATAAATCTTTTTTCATGAACAAGGCGAACTAAGCTTGAAAACTAGCACGTAATACAAAAGTAAGTTCGAACAAGTTTGTTCACTGATAAAGACAGTTTGATATGGTTCACCCCAAAAATCAAGTCAAATTCATTTAATTGAGGTTTCTATCTCAATCGAAACTGTAGCAGAATGACAATCTCCAATCTTCATTTGCAAGTTCTCGTCATCAAATCTGCAGGTCATTATTATGGCCCTGCTACTAATATCTGCATTACTCTGAAAAACAGAAGCTGTGTTACAACCAGTTTAGGAGGAGAAGGGGAACAGATCATGGCGAACGGAAAAAAAACTGATTTACAAGGTCAAATTCATAATTGAAAGGCATCTCAAAGAAGCTCGTCAAAACAAAACGCAACGATTATTACAAATTTAGTAGAAATCTTGATTAATAAGTGAGAGAAAAGAATAAATAAGACAGACTAAAGCTTAGGAGTGATAGTTTTTCTTCTTCAGTCTGTGCAAAAACTTGAGCGTCCTTTTCAGCAAGTCCAGCGTTTTAACTTTAACAAAAACTTCTCAGAGGCTGGTTATTTATTCACCAAATGAAGCACAGCAGTTTCAGAGTATTTAACTTGAAGGTCAAATTTATGGCCCTTCATTTTTCAAGTTGGCGTTTTTTGGCCCAAACAAGGTTGAGCTTTCTATTGAAATCCTCCATTGCGGGTACTGTTTTGGGAACTGGCTTCTTCCAAACATACTTGTCCAAGTATGACCAGATAACAGATATTGAATTTGGGTATTTGAGGTTGAGACAAGTGAAGTACTTATGACTCAACTCAACTGCATCAACCAATGTCGGGAGCTCTGCTAACTCGCGTCCGCAAACAACGTAAGCCTGCAAAGGATTTTGGTTACATCAATTAAGTGTCAAAAGGTAAAAATTAAACACTGTAAAAAGTACCTTAATAGAGCTTTGCACAATGGCTCCATTACGAAGATTCCATTTACCCGCAAACTCATCAATATTGTCCTGGTCCTAAACAAAACTCTTTAGATCTTTTAACCGATATTTAATGAACTAGAATTATCTTACAGTTGTTTGGCTGATAAAATTCAACTTCATTCTGCATCTCGACTCCGTGTCACTGACACGACTGCTCCCAACATTCCTCTTTTGGGGAACAAGATGAGGCAAGAGAAGTAATGCCTTGACCGTTGAATTGCTTTCTAGAAAAAAAAAACTAAGAACTTTGGAGCAGCCTTTCCCTGACTAAAAATCGAATGAAAGTTTTCATACCTTGCAAGATGGCCTCAGCTTCAGCTGGAAGCTCCTCATCTTGCTCTGCCATGAATAAAATTTTTTCTCGCTCTTCTTTGAAGAGGATTTCGAAGGGTTTCTCAAGATCATTTTTCGTCCAGCGTTTATACTCAAGGTCAACCTAGGCAAAAATCGAAAAGAACCTTCTCTCCACTTAATTTTTTAAAGAAAATTAACCAACGTGTAGCATGTCATTAAAGGACAGTCCAATGACAGAGCAGTACTCAGTGATATCGACGGCCTCTTTTGTGTTCTGGAGTATTTCTTTCCTCTGACAAAACGTCGAAGCACGTATATTTTCACTGGACTGATCGGTCCTCGAGAAAAGTCTCTTAAGTTCTGAAAGGTCAGCAGTTTTCACTACTCGACTGCCTGATGCGTGCTTTCTCTTACGAACTTTTTGCTGGCTGTCTATCACAACTAAAAACCGAGAAGTTTGGGGTAAGAGATTTCTCAACTAAAATCAAAGGAAATCATGTTTATTACCTATGTCATCGTTAGACTCATCGGAGGGAGGTAAATTCTCTTTCTCTTTCATGCGCATGTTACGTAATTTGTGCTCGAAGATGCCTGATTGAGGAACTGATATCCCATCTGCAAGTTTATGCGATGGTTGGAAAAATAGGCCCTAGAAACAAAAAAACGGTCACACGCATTTAAATGAGCAATGTTATTTATTGACACTAACATATGGATACTTTTGTCCCTCAACTACATAAGCCGGAAACAGGTCCACGCACATTTGCGCATAGAAGCATTTGATTGTTGTGCTCGGCCTGCAGCCGTGCAGCTAAAAAATTATGAGGTTTAGGGTATCCCGAAGCAGTATTGAAAAAGACGAAAGAACACGTCGTTAACTCAAATAGAAAAATACCTCCACCATTTTCTTGCACACCGTGGACGCCAATTTCATTTTGTGGCCCTCAATTTCTGGCTTGATACCTCTTGTGAGCGCTCTAAGGTCTTCAAGCGAAGCCGGCTCACGCACATTAATTGACTCGGGCGTAATAACCGGAGTTCGAACCTGCACCGGGGTACTTCCCGCTGAGTTGACAGCTGGTTTTTGCTTTCGCGGTGTTTGCGAGGGCTCAGCAAGTGATTCTGTGCCCGTACTAAGCTTATTACGTACGGCATAAATGACTGCGATAGGCAACCCCATTTTTTCCAGCCTGTCGTCCGGTAATTGCTCGAAGGATTCCAATTGCAGAAAATTCTGCCTAACAATATTCAGGAGTTGTCCTGTCTGCTCCGGGTCGTAACCCAGCGTCTTCACAATATCACTCAAGGACATGATCTAGGAAAAAAAAGTAAACCCAGAAAAAGGCAAGCCCATGATAGCTGTGATAAGATTAATAATTCCAACATTAATGTTCCTCTCAGATTTTAGTTTTCCAATTAAGGTTTAGATTTCCTTGCCTACGAATGATTAGATGAGGCCACTGTTGCGTCGCTTCCATAGTTTTTGGAGCAAAACTAAATTTAGGCAGAAAAAAATTGAAGGTCAATATTATGGCCCTTCATTATTTTTCCATGGCAAAAAAACTAACTCTTTTCAATCTCAAAAACAAAACTGATTGCACAGAGTTAAAAGAAGATCAAAATTATGGCTCTTCTTTACTTTGTGCAGCAGATCAGCAAACTAAACAAGGACAAGCTTTACGCCGGAAAAATTAAACTACAAAGAAGGTTATTATTATGGCCCTTCCTTTTTTCATGGCAGTAAACCTAATTCTTTTTCATCACGAAAACAAAAATGATAGCACAAAAATAAGAGAAGATCATGATTATGGCTCTTCTTTACTTTGTGCAACAGATCAGCAAACTAAACAAGGACAAACTTTACGCCGGAAAAATTAAACTACAATGAAGGTCATTATTATGGCCCTTCCTTTTTTCATGGCACTAAACCTAATTCTTTTCAATCACGAAAACAAAAATGATAGCACAAAAACAAAAGAAGATCATGATTATGGCTCTTCTCTGCTTTGAGCAACAGAGCAGCAAACTAAACAAGGGCAAGCTTTACGCCTAAGAATTTAAATTATAATGAAGATCAATATTATGGCCCTTCATTTTTTTCCATGGCAGTAAACCTAATTCTTTTCTATCTCAAACAGACAAAATTGATTGCACAAAAAAAAGATCACAAATATGGCTCTTCTCTGCTTTGTGCAACGGATCATCAAATCAATTAAAATAAAAGCACCGGGGCCCATGTTTATTCAGATTAAGTCAATTTCACACATTTTATTGAACAAAATTAACATCAAAGAATCATAGGTCTGTGACTATTCATCGATCGAATCTTTTTGCAAGCACTTTGATGGGTTGTAGCAGGATAAACACTTGACTTTGCAGCAACTTTGGCACAAGGTAATTTGAGTTGACTCATAGAACAGCTCTTCGCACACGCAACATTCGAAAGACAGATCTTTTGTCGAACCCTTATTTTTCTTGATTATGTAGTCTAGATATGGATACTTCTTTAGAAAGTTCAAGCACCAATCAACGCCAGCTATCTCCTTTTGAAGCCAGGATCTAGGCATAACCACTTTCTCCTGTAAGGCTGTCTGGTACGCAATTTTCCTAACTTCTGTTCTGGATTTCGCGTCCACAGATTTTCGGAACACATCTCTTGCAATCTCTGCTCTCAAAATTGGCCTCCTTCCCCTGCTGAGAACAACTTTATTTTTTTGAACGCGTCTCTGAAGGGTAGTTCTCGGTATTGAGAACATTTTTGAAGTTTCCCTTATAGAGGTTCCCGTTCTGCGGATATAAGACAACACCGATCTCAACAAAAACTGACCAAACTTTCTTTTTCTTTTGCATACATAATACCTGACCATTTTAATCTGCAAAGCACGTAAACTCAGTTTTGTTATTTCCATATTAACTTTCAAAAAGAACAAAGTTATAGAGATGTGAAAATTAGGAGATTGAGGAGAGTGGAAACTTTTGACCGCGTAATATTTTTTTCCACAGAACCAACATAGGCATAGGGTGTTGTTGCTTTCGCATTTGAACCTTTGGACGGTCAAATGTCCGGAAAAAAATTGACTAGCACCTTTTGTTGGTCAAATATCCGAAAAAAAGACAACATAGTGAGATATTAACAAAAAAAGATGCTCTATTTTTGAAGAACAAGAGTACATAATTCTTCTAACATGGAAATCTAGAGAAAAAAAAAGAATCCGAGTTTTGTTCCAAAATTGAGCGTCACAATAGACCTACAAAACGACTAGTGCAACATGAAACCGCTAAAAGCTAACACATTTCGCTCTGGGTAGGCAAACGTTGTTGGAAGTGTTTTTTCCACGGAAAAAACAGAGAAAAGGTAAAAAGTTCAAAACTTTTTGCAAAAAAGACAATTCTGACAGTTTATTTGCACAAATTCACTCTATACAAATGGTATCCACGATTTATGCCCAAAAATAGCGGAAAAAACTTTATAAAGAACGATATTTGCAAGTCTAAAGATTAGGAGAGAAAAGCGAGCGGAAAATTTTCGACCACGAAATATGTTTTTTGTTCTAGAGAACAAACTTAGGTAGAAACTGTTGTTGTTTTCGCATTTCAACACGTTTACTATGATTGACTAACACCTACTAATGGTCAAATGTTCGAAAGAAAGACAACTTAGTGAGATATTAACAAAAAAAGATGCTCTATTTTTGAAGAACAAGAGTACATAATTCTTCTAACATGGAAATCTAGAGAAAAAAAAGAATCCGAGTTTTGTTCCAAAATTGAGCGTCACAATAGACCTACAAAACGACTAGTGCAACATAAAACCGCTAAAAGCTAACACATTTCGCTCTGGGTAGGCAAACGTTGTTGGAAGAGTTTTTTCCACGGAAAAATCAGAGAAAAGGTAAAAATTTCAAAAATTTTTTGCAAAAAAGACAATTCTCAGAGTTTATTTGCACCAATTCACTCTATACAAATGGTTTCAACGAATTATGCCCAAAAATAGCGGAAAAAACTTTATAAAGAACGAAATTTGCGAGTCTAAAGATTAGGAGAGAAAAGCGAGCGGAAAATTTTCGACCACGAAATATGTTTTTTAGTCTACAGAACAAACTTAGGTAGAAACTGTTGTTGTTTTCGCATTTGAACACGTCTACTATTGTTGGCTAAAACCCTCTGGCGGTCAAATATCCAAAAAAAGACAACTTAGCGAGATATTAACAAAAAAAGATGCTCTGATTTTGAAGAACAAGAGTACCTAATTCTTCTCACATGGAAATCCAGAAAAAACATACAATCCGAGATTTGTTCCAAAATTGGGTGTCACAATAGACCTACAAAACCACTAGTTCAACAGAAAACCACTAAAAGCTAACACATTTTGCTCTGGGTAGACAAACGTTGTTGGAAGAGTTTTTTTCCACTGAAAAATCAAAGAAAAGGTAAAAATTTCTATAATTTTTGCAAAAAAGACAATCCTGACAGTTTATGTGCACCAATTCACTCTATACAATTGGTATCAACGAATTATGCCCAAAAATACAGGAAAAATTTTATAAAGAAGGAAATTTGCAAGTTTAAAAATTAGGAGAGAAAAGCGAGCGGAAAATTTTCGACCACGAAATATGTTTTTTAGTCTACAGAACAAACTTAGGTAGAAACTGTTGTTGTTTTCGCATTTGAATACGTCTACTATGATTGACTAACACCTTCTGATGGTCAAATATTTGAAAGAAAGACAACTTAGAGAGATATTAACAAAAAAAGATGCTCTATTTTTGAAGAACAAGAGTACCTAATTCTTCTCACATGGAAATCCAGAAAAAACATACAATCCGAGATTTGTTCCAAAATTGGGTGTCACAATAGACCTACAAAACCACTAGTTCAACAGAAAACCACTAAAAGCTAACACATTTTGATCTGGGTAGACAAACGTTGTTGGAAGAGTTTTTTCCACGGAAAAATCAAAGAAAAGGTAAAAACTTCTATAATTTTTGCAAAAAAGACAATCCTGACAGTTTATGTGCACCAATTCACTCTATACAAACGGTATCAACGAATTATGCCCAAAAATAGAGGAAAAACTTTATAAAGAAGGATATTTGCGAGTCTAAATATAAGGAGAGAAAAGCGAGCGGAAAATTTTCGACCACGAAATATGTTTTTTAGTCTACAGAACAAACTTAGGTAGAAACTGTTGTTGTTTTCGCATTTGAACACGTCTACTATTGTTGGCTAAAACCCTCTGGCGGTCAAATATCCAAAAAAAAGACAACTTAGCGAGATATTAACAAAAAAAGATGCTCTGATTTTGAAGAACAAGAGTACCTAATTCTTCTCACATGGAAATCCAGAAAAAACATACAATCCGAGATTTGTTCCAAAATTGGGTGTCACAATAGACCTACAAAACCACTAGTTCAACAGAAAACCACTAAAAGCTAACACATTTTGCTCTGGGTAGACAAACGTTGTTGGAAAAGTTTTTTTCCACTGAAAAATCAAAGAAAAGGTAAAAATTTCTATAATTTTTGCAAAAAAGACAATCCTGACAGTTTATGTGCACCAATTCACTCTATACAAATGGTATCAACGAATTATGCCCAAAAATACAGGAAAAATTTTATAAAGAAGGAAATTTGCAAGTTTAAAAATTAGGAGAGAAAAGCGAGCGGAAAATTTTCGACCACGAAATATGTTTTTTAGTCTACAGAACAAACTTAGGTAGAAACTGTTGTTGTTTTCGCATTTGAATACGTCTACTATGATTGACTAACACCTTCTGATGGTCAAATATTTGAAAGAAAGACAACTTAGAGAGATATTAACAAAAAAAGATGCTCTATTTTTGAAGAACAAGAGTACATAATTCTTCTAACATGGAAATCCAGAAAAAACATACAATCCGAGATTTGTTCCAAAATTGGGTGTCATAATAGACCTACAAAACCACTAGTCCAACAGAAAACCACTAAAAGCTAACACATTTTGCTCTGGGTAGACAAACGTTGTTGGAAGAGTTTTTTTCCACTGAAAAATCAAAGAAAAGGTAAAAATTTCAAAAATTTTTGCAAAAAAGACAATCCTGACAGTTTATGTGCACCAATTCACTCTATACAAATGGTATCAACGAATTATGCCCAAAAATAAAGGAAAAATTTTATAAAGAAGGAAATTTGCAAGTCTAAAAAATAGGAGAGAAAAGAGAGCGGAAAATTTTCGACCACGAAATATGTTTGTTGTTCTACAGAACAAACTTAGGTAGAAACTGTTGTTGTTTTGGCATTTGAACACGTCTACTATTGTTGGCTAACACATTCTGGCGGTCAAATATCCGAAAAAAAGACAACTTAGTGTGATATTAACAAAAAACATGGTCCATTTTTGAAGAACACGAGTACGTAATTCTTCTAACATGCGAAAACTAGAAAAAAAATAGAATCCTAGTTTTGTTCAAAAAATGAGCGTCAAAACAGACCTACAAAACCACTAGCGAAACAGAAAACCGCTAAAAGCTAACACATTTCGCTCTGGGTAGCCAAAAGTTGTTGGAAGAATTTTGTCCCTGCAGAAAATCAAGGAAGCCAAAAATTTCTAAAATTTTTTGCAAAAATGGCAATTCTGACAGTTTATTTGCACCAATTCACTCTATACAAATGGTATCAACGAATTATGACCAAAAATAGCGGAAAAATTCCATAAAGAACGAAATTTTCAAGTCTAAAAAATAGGAGAGAAAAGCGAGCGGAAAATTTTCGACCACGAAATATGTTTTTTGTTCTAGAGAACAAACTTAGGTAGAAAATGTTGCTGTTCTCGCATTTGAGCACGTCTACTTTTGTTGACTAAAACCTTCTGACGGTCAAAAGTAAAAAAAAAGACAACTTAGTGAGACTTTAACAAAAAAAAGATGCTCAATTTTTGAGGACCAAGTGTACCTATTTCTTCTAACATGGAAATCTGGAAAAAAAGAGACTCCGAGTTTTGTTCCCAAATTTGGCGTCAAAATAGACCTAAAAAGCCACTAGTGAAATAGAAATCGGCTAAAAGCTAACAAAATTGGCTCTGGGTAGCCAAACGTTGTTGGAAGAGTTTTTTCGCTGGAAAAATCAAGGAAAAGGTAAAACTTTCAAAAAATTTTGCGAAAAAGTCAATTCTGACGGTTTGTTCGCACCAATTTGCTTTATACAAATGGTATTAACGAATTGTGGCCAAACATAGCGGAAAATTTTCGTAAAGAACGAAATTTTCAAGTCTAAATATTAGGAGAGAAAAGCGAGCGGAAAATTTTCAACCACGAAATATGTTTTTTAGTCTACAGAACAAACTTCGGTAGAAACTGTTGTTGTTTTCGCACTTGAAGACGTCTTCTATTGTTGACTAACACCTTCTAGCAGTCAAATATCCAAAAAAAAGACAACTTAGTGAGATATTAACAAAAAAGATGCTCCATTTTTGAAGAACAAGGTTTAAAAATTCTTCTAAACATGGAAATCTAGGAAAAAATAGAATCCCAGTTTTGTTCCCGAATTGGGCTTCAAAATAGACCTAAAAAGCTACTAGTGAAACAGAAAACGGCTAAAAGCTAACACATTTCGCTCTGGGTAGCCAAAAGTTGTTGGAAGAGTTTTGTCCCTGCAAAAAATCAAGGAAAAGCCAAAAATTTCTAAAATTTTTTGCAAAAATGGCAATTCTGACAGTTTATTTGCACCAATTCACTCTATACAAATGGTATCAACGAATTATGACCAAAAATAGCGGAAAAATTCCATAAAGAACGAAATTTTCAAGTCTAAAAAATAGGAGAGAAAAGCGAGCGGAAAATTTTCGACCACGAAATATGTTTGTTGTTCCACAGAAGAAACTTAGGTAGAAACTGTTGTTGTTTTGGCATTTGAACACGTCTACTATTGTTGGCTAACACATTCTGGCGGTCAAATATCCGAAAAAAAGACAACTTAGTGTGATATTAACAAAAAAAGATGGTCCATTTTTGAAGAACACGAGTACGTAATTCTTCTAACATGCGAAAACTAGAAAAAAAATAGAATCCGAGTTTTGTTCAAAAAATGAGCGTCAAAACAGACCCACAAAACCACTAGCGAAACAGAAAACCGCTAAAAGCTAACACATTTCGCTCTGGGTAGCCAAACGTTGTTGGAAGAGTTTTTTCCACGGAAAAGTCAGAGAAAAGGTAAAAATTTCAAAAATTTTTGCAAAAAAGTCAATTCTGACAGTTTATGTGCACCAATACACTCTATACAAATGGTATCAACGAATTATGACCAAAAATAGCGGAAAAATTCCATAAAGAACGAAATTTTCAAGTCTAAAAAATAGGAGAGAAAAGAGAGCGGAAAATTTTCGACGACGAAATATGTTTGTTGTTCTACAGAAAAGCTTTAGGTAGAAACTGTTGTTGTTTTGGCATTTGAACACGTGTGCTATTATTGGCTAACACATTCTGACGGTCAAATAATCGGAAAAAAGACAACTTAGTGTGATATTAACAAAAACATATGGTCCATTTTTGAAGAACAAGAGTACCTAATTCTCCTAACATGGAAATCTAGAAAAAAAATAGACTCCGAGTTTTGTTCCAAAATTGAGCGTTAAAATAGACCTACAAAACCACTTGTGAAACAGAAAACCGCTAAAAGCTAACACATTTCGCTATGGGTAGCCAAACGTTGTTGGAAGAGTTTTTTTCCACGGAAAAATCAGAGAAAAGGTAAAAATTTCAAAAACTTTTGCAAAAAAGTCAATTCTGACAGTTTATGTGCACCAATTCACTCTATACAAATGGTATCAACGAATTATGCCCAAAAATAGAGGAAAAACTTCATAAAGAAGGAAATTTGCAAGTCTAAAGATTAGGAGAGAAAAGCGAACAGAAAATTTTCGACCACGAAATATGTTTTTTGTTCTAGAGAACAAACTTAGGTAGAAACTGTTGTTGTTTTCGCATTTGAACACGTCTACTATGATTGACTAACACCTTCTGATGGTCAAATATTTGAAATAAAGACAACTTAGTGAGATATTAACAAAAAAATATGCTCTAATTCTGAAGAACAAGAGTACCTAATTCTCCTAACATGGAAATCTAGAAAAAAAATAGACTCCGAGTTTTGTTCCAAAATTGAGCGTTAAAATAGACCTAAAAAACCACTTGTGAAACAGAAAACCGCTAAAAGCTAACACATTTCGCTATGGGTAGCCAAACGTTGTTGGAAGAGTTTTTTTCCACGGAAAAATCAGAGAAAAGGTAAAAATTTCAAAAATTTTTGCAAAAAAGTCAATTCTGACAGTTTATGTGCACCAATTCACTCTATACAAATGGTATCAACGAATTATGCCCAAAAATAGAGGAAAAACTTCATAAAGAAGGAAATTTGCAAGTCTAAAGATTAGGAGAGAAAAGCGAACGGAAAATTTTCGACCACGAAATATGTTTTTTGTTCTAGAGAACAAACTTAGGTAAAAACTGTTGTTGTTTTCGCATTTGAACACGTCTACTATGATTGACTAACACCTTCTGATGGTCAAATATTTGAAAGAAAGACAACTTAGTGAGATATTAACAAAAAAAATATGCTCTAATTTTGAAGAACAAGAGTACCTAATTCTCCTAACATGGAAATCTAGAAAAAAAATAGAATCCAAGTTTTGTTCCAAAATTGAGCGTTAAAATAGACCTACAAAACCATTTGTGAAACAGAAAACCGCTAAAAGCTAACACATTTCGCTATGGTTAGCCAAACGTTGTTGGAAGAGTTTTTTTCCACGGAAAAATCAGAGAAAAGGTAAAAATTTCAAAAATTTTTTGCAAAAAAGTCAATTCTGACAGTTTATGTGCACCAATTCACTCTATACAAATGGTATCAACGAATTATGCCCAAAAATAGAGGTAAAACTTTATAAAGAAGGAAATTTGCAAGTCTAAAGATTAGGAGAGAAAAGCGAGCGGAAAATTTTCGAGCACGAAATATGTTTTTTAGTCTACAGAACAAACTTAGGTAGAAACTGTTGTTGTTTTCGCATTTGAACACGTCTACTATGATTGACTAACACCTTCTGATGGTCAAATACTTGAAAGAAAGACAACTTAGTGAGATATTAACAAAAAAAGATGCTCTATTTTTGAAGAACAAGAGTACATAATTCTTCTAACATGGAAATCTAGAAAAAAAATAGAATCCGAGATTTGTTCAAAAATTGGGTGTCACAATAGACCTACAAAACCACTAGAGCAACATAAAACGGCTAAAAGCTAACATATTTTACTCTGGGTAGACAAACGTTGTTGGAAGAGTTTTTTCGCTGGAAAAATCAAGGAAAAGGTAAAACTTTCAAAAAATTTTGCGAAAAAGTCAATTCTGACGGTTTGTTCGCACCAATTCGCTTTATACAAATGGTACTAACGAATTGTGGCCAAAAATTGCGGAAAAAGTTTCGTAAAGAACGAAATTTTCAAGTCTCAAAGTTATGAGAGAAAAGCGAGCGGAAAATTTTCGACCACGAAATATGTTTTTTAGTCTACAGAACAAACTTAGGTAGAAACTGTTGTTGTTTTTGCATTTGAACACGTCTACTATTGTTGACTAAAACCTTCTAGCAGTCAAATATCCAAAAAAAAGACAACTTAGTGAGTTATTAACAAAAAAAGATGGTCCATTTTTGAAGAACAAGAGTACATAATTCTTCTAACATGGAAATCTAGAAAAAAAAACAATCCGACTATTGTATCAAAATTACGCATCAGAATAGAGCTACAAAACCACTAGTGCAGAAGAAAACGGCTAAAAGCTACCACATTTCGCTCTGGGTAGCCAAACTGTGTTGGAAGAGTTTTTTCCCTGGAAAAATCAAAGAAAACGTAGAAATTTCTAAAATTTTTGCAAAACAAGTTAATTCTGACAGTTTGTTCACACCAATTCGCTCTATACAAATGGTAATAACGAATTATGGCCAAAATTAGCGGAAAAGTTTCGTAAAGAACGAAATTTTCCAGTCTAAAAATTAGGAGAGAAAAGCGAGCGGAAAATTTTCGACCACGAAATATGTTTTTTAGTCTACAGAACAAACTTAGGTAGAAACTGTTGTTGTTTTCGCATTTGAACACGTCTACTATTGTTGACTAATACCCTCTGACGGTCAAATATCCAAAAAAAAGACAACTTAGCGAGATATTAACAAAAAAAGATGCTCTGATTTTGAAGAACAAGAGTGCCTAATTCTTCTGACATGGAAATCCAGAAAAAAAATACAATCCGAGATTTGTTCAAAAACTGGGTGTCACAATAGAATTACAAAACCACTAGAGCAACATAAAACGGCTAAAAGCTAACATATTTCACTCTGGGTAGACAAACGTTGTTGGAAGAGTTTTGTCCACGGAAGAATCACAGAAAAGGCAAAAATTTCTAAAAATTTTTGCAAAAAAGACAATTCTGACACTTTATTTGCACCAATTAGCTCTATACAAATGGTATCAACGAATTATGACCAAAAATAGCGGAAAAATTCCATACAGAACGAAATTTTCGAGTCTAAAAATTAGGAGAGAAAAGCGAGCGGAAAATTTTCGACCACGAAATATGTTTTTTAGTCTACAGATCAAACTTAGGTAGAAACTGTTGTTGTTTTTGCATTTGAGCACGTCTACTATTGTTGACTAATACCCTCTGACGGTCAAATATCCAAAGAAAAGACAACTTAGCGAGATATTAACAAAAAAAGATGCTCTGATTTTGAAGAACAAGAGTGCCTAATTCTTCTCACATGGAAATCCAAAAAAAAAATACAATCCGAGATTTGTTCAAAAATTGGGTGTCAAAATAGACCTACAAAACCACTAGAGCAATATAAAACGGCTGAAAGCTAACATATTTCACTCTGGGTAGGCAAACGTTGTTGGAAGAGCTTTTTTCCACGGAAAAATCAGAGAACAGGTAAAAATTTCAAAAATTTTTGCAAAAAAGTCAATTCTGACAGTTTATGTGCACCAATTCACTCTATACAAATGGTATCAACGAATTATGCCCAAAAATAGAGGAAAAACTTCATAAAGAAGGAAATTTGCAAGTCTAAAGATTAGGAGAGAAAAGCGAACGGAAAATTTTCGACCACGAAATATGTTTTTTGTTCTAGAGAACAAACTTAGGTAAAAACTGTTGTTGTTTTCGCATTTGAACACGTCTACTATGATTGACTAACACCTTCTGATGGTCAAATATTCGAAAGAAAGACAACTTAGTGAGATATTAACAAAAAAAGATGCTCTATTTTTGAAGAACAAGAGTACATAATTCTTCTAACATTGAAATCTAGAAAAAAAATACAATCCGACTATTGTTTCAAAATTGGGCATCAGAATACACCTACAAAACCACTAGTGGGACAGAAAACGGCTAAAAGCTAACATATTTCACTCTGGGTAGCCAAACGTTGTTGGAAGAGCTTTTTTCCACGGAAAAATCAGAGAACAGGTAAAAATTTCAAAAATTTTTGCAAAAAAGTCAATTCTGACAGTTTATGTGCACCAATTCACTCTATACAAATGGTATCAACGAATTATGCCCAAAAATAGAGGAAAAACTTTATAAAGAAGGAAATTTTCAAGTCCAAAAATTAGGAGAGAAAAGCGAGCGGAAAATTTTCGACCACGAAATATGTTTTTTGTTCTAGAGAACAAACTTAGGTAGAAACTGTTGTTGTTTTCGCATTTGAACACGTCTACTATGATTGACTAACACCTTCTGATGGTCAAATATTCGAAAGAAAGACAACTTAGTGAGATATTAACAAAAAAAGATGCTCTATTTTTGAAGAACAAGAGTACATAATTCTTCTAACATTGAAATCTAGAAAAAAAAATACAATCCGACTATTGTTTCAAAATTGGGCATCAGAATACACCTACAAAACCACTAGTGGGACAGAAAACGGCTAAAAGCTAACATATTTCACTCTGGGTAGCCAAACGTTGTTGGAAGGGCTTTTTTCCACGGAAAAATCAGAGAACAGGTAAAAATTTCAAAAATTTTTGCAAAAAAGTCAATTCTGACAGTTTATGTGCACCAATTCACTCTATACAAATGGTATCAACGAATTATGCCCAAAAATAGAGGAAAAACTTTATAAAGAAGGAAATTTTCAAGTCCAAAAATTAGGAGAGAAAAGCGAGCGGAAAATTTTCGACCACGAAATATGTTTTTTGTTCTAGAGAACAAACTTAGGTAGAAACTGTTGTTGTTT
The DNA here is from genome assembly GCF_964194025.1 of Convolutriloba macropyga. Classification (NCBI taxonomy): domain Eukaryota; kingdom Metazoa; phylum Xenacoelomorpha; order Acoela; family Convolutidae; genus Convolutriloba; species Convolutriloba macropyga. The sequence goes on from NC_134477.1 coordinate 26,879,845, forward strand.
TCGCATTTGAACACGTCTACTATGATTGACTAACACCTTCTGATGGTCAAATATTCAAAAGAAAGACAACTTAGTGAGATATTAACAAAAAAAGATGCTCTATTTTTGAAGAACAAGAGTACATAATTCTTCTAACATTGAAATCTAGAAAAAAAATACAATCCGACTATTGTTTCAAAATTGGGCATCAGAATACACCTACAAAACCACTAGTGGGACAGAAAACGGCTAAAAGCTAACACATTTCATTCTGGGTAGGCAAACGTTGTTGGAAGAGTTTTTTTCAATTGAAAAACAAAGGATTTGTAAAATTTAGGTGTTACTCTTCCCTTTCAAAGCAAACAAACCAACTTTTTGTAATAATTGTTGTACGTCACAACTGAGTCACTATTGTGGCCTCAATTGAAACGCATTATTGACTGAATAAATTGAAATTAAGAGGTTTGGGATGAAAACAAGGAGGGCTAACTTTCTGCAAAAAATTGCACGAAATTTCAATTCCATGTGCAAAAATGAGCAACAAACAATCTTTAACAAGGCTCTACGCTGGGTCACTATTGTGGCCCCAACGAAAAACAATTATTACCAACATACAAAAGAACAAAACATCAAAAGTAATACATGTCGCCAATAAAGTTATCAACGACGGATAAAAGTTCAGCGTATCCAGCTTTCGTCAAGTGGACCTGATCGCTAGCAAAGTTTTCGTCAGAATCCACATCGTGCGTGACAAAATAGTGCTTTCTTTGATCTTTAAGTCTCTTATTCAGCATGCTTATCGCTTCAGCATGCGAACTACAATTTTGTCTACTGACAACCTTCACTACGTATGCTTCCTTGCCCTCCTGTCGGCAGAAACGCATTAGGGCACAGAGATGTTGCGCTGTTTGACCAATGGGCAGTTTATCGCAAACAAATTTTTTTGGGTGCTGACTAACATCGTTTCCTCCCATTTGGATCACAACGACCTCCGCTTTCGAGCGTTGAATTACGTTCCCAAAATTCAATTTCCAATCGTGTGCCTGTGCACCTCCAATGCCAACAAACTCAAACTTGCAACCCTCATGAGCTTCCTTCTCCATTTTTGCGATATGAGAGTCACCTACGAAGAGCACACTTTTAATTTTCTTCTTAGGGCCATTCAGTTTGAAACTAATTGGGGCAGGTCTTTCCATTGAGAACTGAAATAGCAGGTTTTCAGCTAAAGACAAAAACGAACCAACATTTCAAATACACTTTTACGCCTATCTTAAGGCTCGCCACATTTGTGGGAGCTCTGCGACAACCCGCGCAGTTAGGTAGGCACTTCCGGGTATCCTTGCAGTTTGCTTTTGCCCGGTAAGTGTAGCTACTAGGTGAGAGAGAACACTACTAGGATTGGGTGAATGGAAGTCATGCATGAAATCATGCATGACCTCCACTCAACAAAGCCGAGTGGTGCACTCTCCCAGCTAGCTGTACACTTTCCGCTCAAAAGCAAAAAGCAGTTCAACCATATTTTATCCGCTCTAAAGAACACGTTAGACAAAATTCATGGACACATATATTAAACATTGAGAACAAAGACACAATGAGGTGCACAAACAAAACCAAAGCGGGGGGGGGGGGGTGCCAGAGGCGTCAACTACGGGGCAGGGGGGGTGTGCACCTCATGTGGGCGAAACGCCCTCACCTTAGAATAATAGTAGTAAATAGTAATTCACCAACACTCAAACTATAATTATAATCAGATACGTGACGTGGCATGCAAAAGTGGCATACAGAGGATCTCTGAAACCAGTCCTATTGACACAATTTGTCAATTTTACTCACTTTCACAAGTGAATTACCACATTATGAGCACCAAATCAGAGTGTTGGGGGGGTCATTTGCAGAGTGAAAATTGACCCCCTAGATCTTGGAAAACCCCATACAAAATATATATGGGGAGACTCCCCATTACAAATGGAGTTCAACGAGCCTATTCGTGCAGTCAAAGCATCAATTTTCAACATTTCACATGTAGAAACGTGAAACGTACCAGTCACTAAAAGGTCAAAATGACCGTATGTGTCTTGGCCAATTTCTCGAAAACGGCTGAAAGAAACAAAACGCTATTTACAGGGATTCAAGTACGGCTCAAGCTGAGTTCAAATCAACAAACAAATCAAAAATCGGTTCACTCTACGAGGAGATATTTCAATATAAACGTACCGTACCAGATGACCAAAATGACCCATTTCGGGTCCTGTTTCTGTACTGTTTCTGTACTATAACCAAGAGCCTCGTTATAACCAACTATAAAATATACATGGAGAGACTCCACACTAACGGAGGAAACTAACACACTAAATTTCACTGTGGATTGAATCCACAACAAGGTTTAATATCGTACTCAAGGTGGTGTTTCTCTACACAGGAGTTCCAACTGGGGTCAACTTTCCTGGCCAATTTCTCAAAAACGGCTGAACAAAAAAAAACGCCCTTAGCACAGTTTGAAGCACTGCTTGAGATACGCATCATATTAAAAAATGAACCCAATCGGTGCATTCTTCAAGAAGTTATAGCAAAAATAAGGTACCGTACCAATTGACCATGGAGCAGAGGTACCTCACCTTCAGAGCTAAAACTCATAACCAAGGAGTTTGGTTATAACAACCAAATTTTGTGACAACCTTTGCCATATCACAGGGGATCTACCCAGCCATATTTCAACGTTCCACAACGTTTTTGACCAAGTTTTTATCGGCTCGGCAGGTGGGTCTTCTCTCCAATATGGCCAAAACTGACTGTCCCTGTACCGGTCAATATTTCCAAACTGGTAAGGAAAACGCTATAAGTAATATATATAGTCTGAAAGCTCTGCTCATGACACGTTCAAATATGCAAAAAAATCCAAAATCGGTGCACTCTACGAGGAGATACTTCAAAAACAAGGCGTCGTACCAGGACCCCAAAATGGAAGAAGAAATGAGCTGCAGAGCTAAAATTGACCATCGAGACTCCAGAAAACACCCTATGATTTATACAGGGAATTACTCCCCACTATCTGAGGATTCTAAAACACTATAATATGTACCTTAAATCCACTGTTTTGTGGTACCGAAAATTGGGTCACCCATGATAGCCCGAAAATTCGGACTATTTCAACTTTGAACATTAATAACTTTTTGATTAGGCCGATTTGGGAAACCAACCAAATACTGCAAGCAAGAGGGGTTCAGTGCTAACAAAATGCGACCACTCCCGTTTAATTTGGTCCAGTACTTTAGGAGATATTAACAAAATACTGATCTGTACCCCATTTTTTGGGCTAAAATCGAAGCCCAAGATCTCCGGATCCGACGCAAAACAACGTGAAAGAGCGTTCCCGGCGTATTTGTGGGTGTAATTCTGGTCCACATCCACGTTCTAGGTTACGGCAAACCTTCATGGTGAGGTGGGAAAAAAATTCCCACCTCACCATGAAGGTTATGATGTTTTGGGTGTTTTGCCACAAACAACATCAACAGAAATTTGATGAAATCGTGAAAAAAGAAAAATTGTTGAATTGACCCCATTATTTGATTTCATTAGCTTGAACAACTTAAATGGTGTCTAGAAAACACAAAACGCACGCCCAAAACTTGTTCAATTGCGCAAAACACCACTCAGCCATGAAAATTGAGAAGAGATTGGCCAAAATCGAGGTTCGGCGCATACAGGGCAAAAGTTGACCTTCTCAACTCAATAAAACCATATGAAATATATATATGGGGACACTCCCCACTATCTGAGGAAACTAACGAACCCATATATGTATGGTTACTCGGGTATTGTGGCGTACCAAAACTTGGATGGACACCAAGATGACCTAAAACTGCTACTTTTCGCAATTTTGTCCTTGAATAACTTCTAGACAAGGGCGTGTGAGCGTAATTACTACTCATCAAAGGCAAAAGGGTCTGATACAGACTAAAATGTATCATAGGTACAATATCGTCAATGCACGACGACGTTCAATTGCTCAAAACAACACTCAACCATAAAATTTGAGAAAGGATTTTAATTTTCGGCATTCATCATTAAATTAGTGTTCTAAAGAAAATTTTCAGGAATGTGACTAGCCATTTCAGAAAAGAACGTCTTAACAGCAACAGATTAAGCCATTTATCACTCGTTTTGGTCAAAATTTGAATGAGAAATTCAATAATGACCAAAATTGACCCCAAATGACCAAAAATTGCAATTTTTCTCAAAGTTTGGACATAGATAACTTTTTGCAGGTATTGATTCAGAAATACAACTAACAACAGCAATCAAGAAAGTTTCAGTAGCAACAAAACGCGCCTATGCGCGTTAAATTTGGTACAGTAGTTTTTGAGAAATCAGCAAAGCACTTAAACGTACCCCATTTTTTCGCTATAAGCAAAGCCCGAGTTCTTGATAAAAATGCGCAAAGCGGCTTGAAACATCACTTGCCGAGTGTTTCTGGACGCAAGTTTAGTGCACTGCCGAGGGAAAAAAACTACAGTCAACACGTAAGGATAAAAACAGTTTTTGTGAGATGATCTTTTGGGTGGCCCACTTTAACCCACTTTTTGCGATTCATTGTGTTTTCTCTATAACTATGCCTTGAAAAAGGGTTAAAAGATGTCCAAATCAAAAAGGGCAGCTCGTTATGAATCACAGCTAAAGAGTCAGCCGTTGTAAGTCATCTTAGAGCAACATTTGTTGATGTGGCTACTTCGGCTTTTCAGTCTGTGTTGTAGTTCAATATGTTTTAGCAGGTTCTCCGTAAAAATTCTGTCAAAAACTTGTCAAAAAAAAGATTTTAATCAATTTATCCGTATATTTGTGTAAATTCACTTAGGAGAAGCAAGTCAAAACGTTAGAAGAACTTTTTCCTTGCTTTTCCGGTTATGAAACTCAAAAACAAATACTATTGTCAAAACAGAAAGAAGTGATTCCTCTTTATCAAATAAAAACTTCAGGTCGTGGCTCCGGTTAGAGTTATTCATAAATATAAGGATCAAAAGCCACTAACTGCTGAAAATCAACTTGACTGACAAATTACAGTCAACACATAAGGATAAAAACAGTTTTTGTGAGAGGATCTTTTAGGTGGCCCACTTTACCCCACTTTTTGCGATTCATTGTGTTTTCTCTACAACTATGCCTTGAAAAAGGGTTAAAAGATGACCAAATCAAGAATCGCAGCTCGTTATGAATCACAGCTAAAAAGTTAGCCGTTGTAAGTCATCTTAGAGCAACATTTGTTGATGTGGCTATTTCGTCTTTTCAGTCTAGGTTGTAGTTCAATATGTTTCAGCAGGTTCTCCGTAAAAATTCTGTCAAAAACTTGTCAAAAAAAGATTTTATTCAATTTATCCGTACATTTGCGTGAATTGACTAAGATGAAGCAAGTCAAAACGCTGAAAGAACTTTTTCCTTGCTTTTCCGGTTATGAAACTCAAAAATAAATACTATTGTCAAAACAGAAAGAAGTGATTCCTCTTTATCAAATAAAAACTTCAGGTCGTGGCTCCGGTTAGAGTTATTCATAAATATAAGGCTCAAAGGCCACTAACTGCTGAAAATCAACTTGACTGACAAATTACAGTCAACACATAAGGATAAAAACAGTTTTTGTGAGAGGATCTTTTAGGTGGCCCACTTTACCCCACTTTTTGGGATTCATTGTGTTTTCTCTACAACTATGCCTTGAAAAAGGGTTAAAAGATGATCAAATCAAGAATGGCAGCTCGTCATGACTCACAGCTAAAGATTTAGCCGTTGTAAGTCCTCTTAGAGCAACATTTGTTGATGTGGCTATTTCGTCTTTTCAGTCTAGGTTGTAGTTCAATATGTTTCAGCAGGTTCTCCGTAAAAATTCTGTCAAAAACTTGTCAAAAAAAGATTTTATTCAATTTATCCGTACATTTGCGTGAATTGACTAAGATGAAGCAAGTCAAAACGCTGGGAAAACTTTTTCCTTGCTTTTCCGGTTATGAAACTCAAAAACAAATACTATTGTCAAAACAGAAAGAAGTGATTCCTCTTTATCAAATAAAAAATTCAGGTCGTGGCTCCGGTTAGAGTTATTCATAAATATAAGGCTCAAAGGCCACTAACTGCTGAAAATCAACTTGACTGACAAATTACAGTCAACACATAAGGATAAAAACAGTTTTTGTGAGATGATCTTTTGGGTGGCCCACTTTAACCCACTTTTTGCGATTCATTGTGTTTTCTCTATAACTATGCCTTGAAAAAGGGTTAAAAGATGACCAAATCAAGAATGGCAGCTCGTTATGAATCACAGCTAAAGAGTCGGCCGTTGTAAGTCATCTTACAGCAACATTTGCTGATGTGGCTATTTCGGCTTTTCAGTCTGGTTTGTAGTTTATTATGTCGTAGCAGGTTCTCCGTAAAAATTCTGTCAAAAATTTGTCAAAAAAAGATTTTATTTAATTTATCCGTACAATTGTGTAAATTCACTTAGATGAAGCAAGTCAAAACGCTGGAAGAACTTTTTCCTTGCTTTTCCGGTTATGAAACTCAAAAACAAATACTATTGTCAAAACAGAAAGAAGTGATTCCTCTTTATCAAATAAAAAAATCAGGTCGTGGCTCCGGTTAGAGTTATTCATAAATATAAGGCTCAAAGGCCACTAACTGCTGAAAATCAACTTGACTGACAAATTACAGTCAACACATAAGGATAAAAACAGTTTTTGTGAGATGATCTTTTGGGTGGCCCACTTTAACCCACTTTTTGCGATTCATTGTGTTTTCTCTATAACTATGCCTTGAAAAAGGGTTAAAAGATGACCAAATCAAGAATGGCAGCTTGTTATGAATCACAGCTAAAGAGTCGGCCGTTGTAAGTCATCTTACAGCAACATTTGCTGATGTGGCTATTTCGGCTTTTCAGTCTGGTTTGTAGTTTATTATGTCGTAGCAGGTTCTCCGTAAAAATTCTGTCAAAAATTTGTCAAAAAAAGATTTTATTTAATTTATCCGTACAATTGTGTAAATTCACTTAGATGAAGCAAGTCAAAACGCTGGAAGAACTTTTTCCTTGCTTTTCCGGTTATGAAACTCAAAAATAAATACTATTGTCAAAACAGAAAGAAGTGATTCCTCTTTATCAAATAAAAACTTCAGGTCGTGGCTCCGGTTAGAGTTATTCATAAATATAAGGCTCAAAGGCCACTAACTGCTGAAAATCAACTTGACTGACAAATTACAGTCAACACATAAGGATAAAAACAGTTTTTGTGAGAGGATCTTTTAGGTGGCCCACTTTACCCCACTTTTTGGGATTCATTGTGTTTTCTCTACAACTATGCCTTGAAAAAGGGTTAAAAGATGACCAAATCAAGAATGGCAGCTCGTCATGACTCACAGCTAAAGATTTAGCCGTTATAAGTCATCTTAGAGCAACATTTGTTGATGTGGCTACTTCGGCTTTTCAGTCTGGGTTGTAGTTCAATATGTTTTAGCAGGTTCTCCGTAAAAATTCTGTCAAAAACTTGTCAAAAAAAGATTTGAATCAATTTACCCGTACATTTGTGTGAATTCACTTAAAAGAAGCAAGTCAAAACGCTGGGAAAACTTTTTCCTTGCTTTTCCGGTTATGAAACTCAAAAACAAATACTATTGTCAAAACAGAAAGAAGTGATTCCTCTTTATCAAATAAAAAATTCAGGTCGTGGCTCCGGTTAGAGTTATTCATAAATATAAGGCTCAAAAGCCACTAACTGCTAAAAATCAACTTGACTGACAAATTACAGTCAACACATAAGGATAAAAACAGTTTTTGTGAGAGGATCTTTTAGGTGGCCCACTTTACCCCACTTTTTGCGATTCATTGTGTTTTCTCTACAACTATGCCTTGAAAAAGGGTTAAAAGATGACCAAATCAAGAATCGCAGCTCGTTATGAATCACAGCTAAAAAGTTAGCCGTTGTAAGTCATCTTGGAGCAACATTTGTTGATGTGGCTATTTCGTCTTTTCAGTCTGGGTTGTAGTTCAATATGTTTCAGCAGGTTCTCCGTAAAAATTCTGTCAAAAATTTGTCAAAAAAAGATTTTATTTAATTTATCCGTACAATTGTGTAAATTCACTTAGATGAAGCAAGTCAAACCGCTGGAAGAACTTTTTCCTTGCTTTTCCGGTTATGAAACTCAAAAATAAATACTATTGTCAAAACAGAAAGAAGTGATTCCTCTTTATCAAATAAAAACTTCAGGTCGTGGCTCCGGTTAGAGTTATTCATAAATATAAGGCTCAAAGGCCACTAACTGCTGAAAATCAACTTGACTGACAAATTACAGTCAACACATAAGGATAAAAACAGTTTTTGTGAGAGGATCATTTAGGTGGCCCACTTTACCCCACTTTTTGCGATTCATTGTGTTTTCTCTACAACTATGCCTTGAAAAAGGGTTAAAAGATGACCAAATCAAGAATGGCAGCTCGTTATGAATCACAGCTAAAGAGTCGGCCGTTGTAAGTCATCTTAGAGCAACATTTGTTGATGTGGCTACTTCGGCTTTTCAGTCTGTGTTGTAGTTCAATATGTTTTAGCAGGTTCTTCGTAAAAATTCTGTCAAAAACTTGTCAAAAAAAATTTTATTCAATTTATCCGTACATTGGTGTGAATTCACTTAGAAGAAGCAAGTCAAAACGCCAGAAGAACTTATTCCTTGCTTTTCCGGTTATGAAACTCAAAAAAAAAACTATTGCCAAAACAGAAAGAAGTGATTCCTCTTTATCAAATAAAAACGTCAGGTCGTGGCTCTGGTCAGAGTTATTCATAAATATAAGGCTCAAAGGCCATTAAAGGCTAATATTCAGCTTGACTGACAAACTACAGTCAACACATAAGGATAAAAACAGTTTTTGTGAGAGGATCTTTTAGGTGGCCCACTTTACCCCACTTTTTGCGATTCATTGTGTTTTCTCTACAACTATGCCTTGAAAAAGGGTTAAAAGATGACCAAATCAAGAATGGCAGCTCGTTATGAATCACAGCTAAAGAGTCGGCCGTTGTAAGTCATCTTACAGCAACATTTGCTGATGTGGCTATTTCGGCTTTTCAGTCTGGTTTGTAGTTTATTATGTCGTAGCAGGTTCTCCGTAAAAATTCTGTCAAAAATTTGTCAAAAAAAGATTTTATTTAATTTATCCATACAATTGTGTAAATTCACTTAGATGAAGCAAGTCAAAACGCTGGAAGAACTTTTTCCTTGCTTTTCCGGTTATGAAACTCAAAAATAAATACTATTGTCAAAACAGAAAGAAGTGATTCCTCTTTATCAAATAAAAACTTCAGGTCGTGGCTCCGGTTAGAGTTATTCATAAATATAAGGCTCAAAGGCCACTAACTGCTGAAAATCAACTTGACTGACAAATTACAGTCAACACATAAGGATAAAAACAGTTTTTGTGAGAGGATCTTTTAGGTGGCCCACTTTACCCCACTTTTTGCGATTCATTGTGTTTTCTCTACAACTATGCCTTGAAAAAGGGTTAAAAGATGACCAAATCAAGAATGGCAGCTCGTTATGAATCACAGCTAAAGAGTCGGCCGTTGTAAGTCATCTTAGAGCAACATTTGTTGATGTGGCTACTTCGGCTTTTCAGTCTGTGTTGTAGTTCAATATGTTTTAGCAGGTTCTCCGTAAAAATTCTGTCAAAAACTTGTCAAAAAAAAGATTTTATTCCGTTTATCCGTACATTTGTGTGAATTCACTTAGGAGAAGCAAGTCAAAACGCCAGAAGAACTTTTTCCTTGCTTTTCCGGTTATGAAACTCAAAAATAAAAACTATTGTTGAATCAGAAAGAAGTGATTCCTCTTTACCAAATAAAAACGTCAGGTCGTGGCTCCGGTCAGAGTTATTCATAAATATAAGGCTCAAAGGCCAATAACTCCTCATATTCAGCTTGACTGACAAACTACAGTCAACACATAAGGATAAAAACAGTTTTTGTGAGAGGATGTTTTAGGTGGCACACTTTACCCCACTTTTTGCGATTCATTGTGTTTTCTCTACAACTATTCCTTGAAAAAGGGTTATAAGATGACCAAATCAAGAATGGCAGCTCGTTATGAAGCACAGCTAAAGATTTAGCCGTTGTAAGTCATCTTAGAGCAACATTTGCTGATGTGGCTATTTCGGCTTTTCAGTCTGGGTTGTAGTTCAATATGTTTTAGCAGGTTCTTCGTAAAAATTCTGTCAAAAACTTGTCAAAAAAAATTTTATTCAATTTATCCGTACATTGGTGTGATTTCACTTAGAAGAAGCAAGTCAAAACGCCAGAAGAACTTATTCCTTGCTTTTCCGGTTATGAAACTCAAAAAAAAAACTATTGCCAAAACAGAAAGAAGTGATTCCTCTTTATCAAATAAAAACGTCAGGTCGTGGCTCTGGTCAGAGTTATTCATAAATATAAGGCTCAAAGGCCATTAAAGGCTAATATTCAGCTTGACTGACAAACTACAGTCAACACATAAGGATAAAAACAGTTTTTGTGAGAGGATCTTTTAGGTGGCCCACTTTACCCCACTTTTTGCGATTCATTGTGTTTTCTCTACAACTATGCCTTGAAAAAGGGTTAAAAGATGACCAAATCAAGAATGGCAGCTCGTTATGAATCACAGCTAAAGAGTCGGCCGTTGTAAGTCATCTTACAGCAACATTTGCTGATGTGGCTATTTCGACTTTTCACTCTGGTTTGTAGTTTATTATGTCGTAGCAGGTTCTCCGTAAAAATTCTGTCAAAAATTTGTCAAAAAAAGATTTTATTTTTTTTATCCATACAATTGTGTAAATTCACTTAGAAGAAGCAAGTCAAAACGCTAAAAGGACTTTTTTTGCTTTTCCGGTTATGAAACTCAAAAATAAATACTATTGTCAAATCAGAAAGAGGTGATTCCTCTTTATCAAATAAAAACGTCAGGTCGTGGCTCCGGTCAGAGTTATTCATAAATATGACGCTCAAAGGCCATTAACTGCTAATATTCAGCTTGACTGACAAACTACAGTCAATACATAAGGATAAAAACAGTTTTTGTGAGAGGATCTTTTAGGTGGCCCACTTTACCCCACTTTTTGCGTTTCATTGTGTTTTCTCTACAACTATTCCTTGAAAAAGGGTTAAAAGAAGACCAAATCAAGAATGGCAGCTTGTTATGAATCACAGATAAAAAGTTAGCCGTTGTTAGCCGTTGTAAGGTTGCATTATTCAAGAAGCTTTTTGAACCTATAACTCTTGAGTGCGCTACATCTACGTTGAACACATTATCCATTGAATTTTTAAAATCTTTTTATTGGGCTGTTTTTGTTGGGTGTTTAGTCCATTGAAATCACCATTGACTTCACGTATAGTACATTGAAATAACCAGATTCTCTTTTTAAATGACAAAAAAATGCACTTTACACCCAACTTTTTCAATTTAAAGTATTATCTTTGGCTTTAATCACTAAAAAGAGCCCAATGTAGCATGAAATTATCACGGATAGATCAGCAGTCTGTTCTAAAGGAAATAAGGACGAGGAAAAAATCTGAATTTTCTATAAAAATTGCTTCATTTCCTCATACATTCATTCACACGAAAAATCGTGTAATTTTTCATCACACGAGGAAAATTTTCTCGTGTGAAATCACACGAGACGCATTTTTCACACGAAAAATCGTGTGATTTTTCATCACACGAGAAAAAATCGTGTGATTTCACACGAGAGAGTTTTAGAGTGTTGTGTTGACTTAAGTGAGAGGGCGTCAAACACTAAGAACTGCCGATCAGTCATGTCCTTTAAACAATTTCGCTCAACTGCATATTTAGAGACTATAGTAAACTGCAAGGCTCTGAGAGACCTAATGACCTCCGAGAATGTTCTTCCGGTTTTTGTCGTCGAAAATTATAATCGTCTGACAAAAAAAAACGATTAGACGAAATGTTGGTTCTACTAAAAATTGCATCTAAAAGTTCAGAAGAACTAGCATAACTCCCATGGAGTTCGTTTGAGAGTAATTCGTAACAAAAGCAAAAAAAAGGCAAAAGAATAACCAAATCGCAAAATTACATGGTCAATTCCATGTCTGTGGAAAACATTTTCAGTAACATTCTGATTAATAGCCGCCCTCATCTTCTCAGCCGGCTATTATAGGGCTCCTATTTTTTTTACAATTCAAAGAATTTGAATTGTATTGGGGCGCTGTCTCTTTATTACGACTCGAAGAGGAGTATTGGAGAAGTCCTTTTTTTAGTCAATTTTATTGGAGTGATTTATGGAGCGGGAAATGAAACGCGTGAAAAAAAATTGGAGTACTTTTGGTGCTGAACAAAAGTGAAGAGCGGAGCGAAGAGAGAGAGAGAGAGAGAGAGAGAGAGAGAGAGAGAGAGAGAGTGATTTTTGTTCATACCGCTGTTTTTGAGAGAGCGAAAAATTGATGTGTGAAAAAATTTTCTCTAAGCGAGAGAAATTTTTTTGTTCACGTGCGACATTTGAAAGCAGTTTTTTGCAACTTTTGATGGTTATGAGGTTCGGTTATGATAAGGTATTATATTTAGGCTGGTTTTGATAGGAATTAAAGTAGTTAATTTGAGTTTAATGCTAATTTGGAGGTTTTTGATCAGTTTTGCTGATTTTCAGACGAAATTTAATGATTTTTTGCCTGTTTTTTTTTTGTTTTAATGCTTTAAGTGGGATTTGAATAGAAGCCTGTTACTTAAGGAATGATCAGGTACCAATTGACAAAAGTTTTCTTGATACAAATTATTTTTTTTCTAGAAAAATTGACAGAAAAATTGAGAAAACCTTTTTTCTTAATATTTTTTGCTTTTTTTTCTTTTTTTTCAAATCTTAGACAAGTTTCTTAGCCTATAATGACTTGCTCATTGTTTTGCAAGATTTTCATTGCTCTAGTTGCAAACGAACTTTACTCGGCTTTATGTTTCCTTGTACTATTAAAAGAAAACTCATTAAGTTTTTCTAGTTTTTTTGTTCAATTTGTTTTTGAATGCCGTTTCTACGCTTCCTTAAATTTTCTATGACATTTGTGGAGGTTCAGTATTCACAATAGTTGTTCTAATTGTTAAGTCATAAGTATGGGCAACTTTCTCCTTCGAGTAGTTTCCGGAATTCTTCCGGATATGTTTTTTTTAAAGATCTGTTCACACATTTTCATGATTTTTGAAGTCAAATTGGAGTAGTGATTTTGGTCACGCCGGAACAGGAAATGGAGCGAAAAAGCGAGTGGTTTTGTGGCGTGAAATTTTTTCGCTCTATTTTTAAAGTAGAGTGAGAAAATGGTGTTGGAACAAAAATTCGCTTTCTCGCTAGTGGTTTTTTGTTCACATGCGGCAATTTCACTTTGATTTTCACTGTTTTTCTCGATTTTTTTGCATCAGGTTTTTTCTAAATGGTTTTCCCAATCCATTAATAGCTCATTCTAGGCCTAGTTTTTTGTGTGAACCAAATTCTCATTTCTCGCTAGTGGTGTTTTGTTCACATGCGGCATTTTGACACCGATTTTTTGTTTTTTTTTTAATTTTTTTATCTGATTTCTTTTAGAAATGGTTTTCCCAATTCACTCATAGTCCGTTATAATTCATTTATTGTTTAGTCAAAAAAAATTCTTGGAATTGTACGTCAGGACTTGTCCGGCTATGTTTTTTGCTTCGTCGAATAAAAAAAAATGTTTTGCTTTACCTCATTTTGCCACTTTTTCAACATTTTGCGTGATATCTTTTTGACTTCTCTAGGCTAGTTTCTCTCTTCTCTCATTTTGCTAAAAGTGATTTTGAACATCAGTTGCTCAGCAAAGCAATTCAAAATGAACAGAGTCAGTATAAAAAATTGAAGTCTGAAGTAGAAACGGGATAAACCCATAAAGCCCAATTTTAGATGCCCGCTATTTGAACGTCGTTCCTATAAGTCTTAGTTACCATCTCTAATGCTTATTGGTATTGATAGTAGCCCCTGTTGCCTCTCTCTAAAAAACAGAAGTACGTTATGTTAAGCTACGAAATGCCATCAAAATAAATCGGACTTATGTTTTTGTACAAAAATTTTTTTTTTCAATATAATCTTTTCTTTCAATCCCAATCATGCTTATTGGAATCAACGGCGGCTATTTTCCGGCAATCTCGCGGGTATGTTTTTCGTTTTCCTAAAATTTTATCTGGATCTATTGGAAATCGATAGAACAATGGATTCCCTAAGCTCTAAAATGACAAAAATACTTACCAAGAAAATTTCATATAGGAGTTTCTGCCAATGTAAGTTGAATCCATTTGAAATCTCCTCATCTCAATCATGAAATTCTTGAATTCACAATGCAGAACAGATTTCACGTGGAGCTCCTCTTACTTCTACTTATAGAAAACAGTCAGAAATTTTTCCTGGATTTTCTTGGTCAATAATTTTTTCATTGTTATGCATTTGAAGCATTTAAAGTTTTATCGATTTGCAGTCTGTCCGTATAAAAATAGAAGAAAGCAAAAATTGTAAGATTACTGAAGATACCCATCGAAAACAAGCTGTCTACTTTGTATTATTTCCTTATTTGTACGTCTACTTTTGTTAATGAGTCTATAATGGCTACAAACTTTGTTTGAAAAGCAGTTAATCACTTTTATGAGCTTTGCATCCCTTTTTGCTGAGACTTTTATATTTTCTGACTGCAAAAATATCTAGGAGATCTCTATTTGAAAAGTCCAGGCCTGGTTGATTTCGCGGACGCTTTTCTTTTACTTCCACATTAATTCTCATTATACTGACAATAAGAGCTTCAGTTTTTCATTGTTTACGATATGAAACAACAAATTGGTCGTTTTAAGTGCAAGTTGTCTATTTGAAAGAGCTTCTCCACCTGTGTTGGCTCGCTCGTTCTCAATAAAGTGAAATGCATTTATTGATTAATTTCAGCCCAGCATAGAGGGAAGGCTATTATACATTCGGATGCATGCTTAATTGTATATCAACATGGCTGCTCACGATTTGTGCCTCAACACCCCTCTGTTCATTTCAACAGGGAGGAGCTGTTTGGAATTCAAGATGAGAAATTCTATCGGAGAATTGACGCTGAAAGATTTGGTGTCTATTCGTACCATTATCGTGAGTGTAACTCTAGCAGTGAAGATTGCTGCAGTCATAGTGGAGGATTAGCCGATTATTATCACCCCAAAAATGAACAAATGCTTCTTGATCGTGTTTACAAAGCAACATCACGTCTATTCGGAACATGAAGAACGTGCTGTAATTTCTGAAATGAAAGTGCTGTAATTTGAAAGGCTGTTCAGCAAATATTGCAGTTGACTTTAGAATATTTTTGATCTGTTTGATTTGAAATGAAGCTCTGACCAAAATGTGGACAATTTTGAAACCTGCTACTTCAGTACCCCTCGTTCAAGCTATTAGCAAAAGTTGGCAATAATCAACGTGCATAGTATGTTCTATTCATAATAGCTGCTGACGTCAAGATAAAACCAGTCTGATTTTTTTCAAGCGAAAATCAATTCAAAGAACGATCTATTATAATGGCCAATTATGACCCTCGCCTAGGATGTTTCAAAGCGTCCATGGTCTCATTTGTGGGTATAACGAACAATGGATTGATTGTACAATTGGTACAAAATCCGAAATCGAAGATCGTTGACAAGTTTTTGCGAGTACAGAGCTGATACGGAAATCCGATTATCAGAGTTTCTCATTATCCAGAGCATTTTAAACTTCAGCTTCAATAATTGAAAGTTTTATTCAGTTTTTATTTACTCATCCGATAATTTGTTATTATATATTATATTGATAAATTATCATGTACAATAATCAACTTATAGTTATATTCAACGTTTCCGTTAATTTGAGTTCTTATTTGAATTTTACGGCTGTCACTCACAATTTTAATTCAGTTTTTGTTGCGCGATAAATTGAGACGACTTATTAATAAAATAAATTCAGCGAGTGCTAATAAAAATGTTTGGCACCTTTGTTGTATTACATTATTTTGTGGTGGGACGAAGTCATGTCTCAATTTTTTGAATTCAGTAGTTGAATATTGTTGCAATGAACTGCAAAGCTTAGATGTCTAAATGTATTATAAAAAACTAACTCTATTTCAACTTTGTTTAAGAAAATCTGAAACATTTAATTGAAATAAGCATTTCGTTGATTTTTTATGCTAGAAATTAATTATTAAATCAACAATTTTTATTGTCTTAGATTAGAACAAACTAAAAACCTGTTTTTATTTAAAAAAAAAACTGGTAAAAACTCGGGTCAAGGTGTCAGCAGCTGTAAGCGGATATTTTTGTAAAAATGTGCAAAAATTATTTAAGATTTGTGCTGGTTGCGTTGAAAATTGGACAACAGGTGCTGAATCCACTGAAATGAAACCTTTCTGCACATATCAGCACATTTATTACACAAAACAAGCATTTGACACAAGATAAGCATCTTAGCACTTCTGAAAAATTTGGAATTTGGCGGATTCAGTGCTTTTTTTATAACTCTACGCAGAACTTTACCTCTCACTATTGCTTATCACGTAGTCAGCGTGTACATATCAAAAAACTGTGTACTCTGTGTGTAGAGAACACGTTTCTAGTAACGTAAATTCAGTAAGATAATGTTAAGTTTAGTCTCTTTCATCGGAAAGTTACTGTTTTGCACGTGTTATTTGGACGAAGTCAATTGACCACTTTTTTGGCGGTAAGAAATGATAAAAAATCATTTGTCGCATTCTCAAATTTTCTAAAGCGCTTAGTTCAAACATTCGAACACCTTGGCTTCCAGGCAGACCTTCAGAGTTCCACATTGCTCAAAAAAGCGAAAGAAAAAGTGCCCTACAATATTGTGTTGAAATGGACTGAACATAGGCTCACAACAACAGCTGAACCAGCGTCATTTCGTTCCTTTCAAAATTTTTTAAAACTTCATGCTCAAATTTACGATATCATCAATCGCGAGCAAACCTTTACGTCATTTAGACAACAACAAAACAACATAGACATAGAATGTAAACCGTCATTACAAATAAATAACCAAAACTTATTTGGCAAAGACAATTCTAGCGCTGTTTTGCAGCCGGCAATTAAACCACAAATAACTTTTTTCTAATAGGGAGCGGTCATCCTCCGTAACTATCTCAAACAACACAAAAACTAACGGAAAACAGCAAAACAACCGACATTGCCCCCATTGCAATAATAACCATTTTATGGCAACTTGTCCGGACTACCAAAAGCAATCACCACAAGATTGATATAAAATTGTTATCAAAAACAAATTGTGCACGAATTGTTCGAGCAATAATTATCTCCGACAAAATTGTTCTCCACAAAAAAACTGCCAGTCCTGCAACGGACGACATCATTCTACTCTACAAGAACCTTCAAAACAAGTGAAACGGCCGCCAACAGCATTCTCCACAGGATCTGCTCCATTTGTTCCTGCACAACATTCATCAAATGAAGTGTCACCAGGCCACAACAAACAATCTTTTGGTAAAACGAAAGAGTCAAATACTCAGAGAAGTACCCTCGATTCTCCTTCAAATAATCAAAGCTTCTGCGTAATCAAAAAGCCGTCTCCTCCGAGAGACTGGCTTGAACAGCTACAGCTGATGCTGTTGTCCTTTGTTACGTATGCACTCATAGATCATGGCAGCCAGTTCACTTTCTTGCTTGACACCATAGCAAACTTTCTAGCACTTCCTTGCGAATCGCAGACATCAACTACACTCCAATACGTGAATACCCAGAACGAAATGCTACTCTCAAAGATAACAGCGCCATTCATTATCACTCCATATAACTCATTGAGACAAATCTTTGAGATATCTCGTGCATGCAGCACGCCAGCAATGAACGTCACACCATCCAACGTATTTGAGTTGAATCAAATATGTGACACGTTTAATAATCTCCGCCACATCCATTTCCCTCAGGTTGCTGGTGGCAAAATTGGAGCCCTCTTAGGTGTAAACACTTTCGCTTACACTCATCCAATCGAAGTAATACCCAGAAACATAAATCAACCTCAAATTTTGGTGTGAAAACATATCTCGGATGGACATTAGCTGGGGAGTATGAGACTTCTCTCAATCCTTCCGAATCTACATTTAGACATCTTTCAACAACAACCAAACCATTTATTTATCATGTTTCAAGACAGCAGACGGAAGAACCACATTTAAGCTTATTAGTTGAGCAAATCTGGAAAATTGAACGTGAAGGAGCCCAAGCAAACAGTTTTGTTCTTTCAGATGAAGACAATGATGCCTTAATGGTTTTTCGGAAAACTATCCAGCATAACTCAGAGAGATATGAAATTGGTTTTCCCTGGAAAACGCTTTGCCTTTTTGAGAACAATTATTACTGTGCTCTTAATCAGCTTCGGTGCTTGGGGAAAAGACTAAGTAATAATCCAACGCTGAAAGAAAAATACGATCAAACGCTTTCAACAGACTTAATCAAAAATAACCTAAAACCAGTCGAATTGACAGAAATTGAACCTAAAAAATATGGTACCTGCCTCATCATTCTGTTCGAAATCCAAACAAACCGGGAAAAATCCGACGGGTGGCAAATGCCGCTTCAAAGTATCGGGGACAGTCATTGAACAGCAACCTCCTAACAGGACCAGATCTCTTGAACAGCTTACTTGCCATACTGCTACGTTTTTGTGAGCATCCAGTTCCAATCCTTGCCAATATTGAAAGTATGTTCATGCAAATTGCTGTCAAACAAAAAGATCAATCAGCACTTCGCTTTCTCTGGTCGAAAAACAACTTTATAATGCAATATCAGTTCACTCGCTTGATTTTTGGGACAATTTTTTTGCAACAATTGGGGCAACAATTTTTTTGCCTTCAATGGCCCTCTTTTTCCTAAATCAATGTGCTAAAGACAATGCAGAAAATTTTCCCAAAGCATTTTCAGCAATAACGAAACAATTTTATAATGACGACTACGTTTATTCGCTGCCCACTATCACTGAAGCGAAAAACACTGTAATGCAAGTCAAAGAGTTCAACGAGGGGGTTTCAAATTGACCAAGTTGTTATCTAATTGTCCTGAAGTGCTTGAACGAATTCCATGTGACAACTTAGACGATTCAAAAGATTTCACTCGCGTATTAGGACAAAAATGGAATTTCGTTGATGATAAATTTTTCATAAAACCATTGGAAGAATTTCCAAAGAATACAGCAATGTATACACAAAGAAAACTTTTCAGTCTTGTAGCGTCGATTTTTGACCCCATCGGTATTGCGTCACCGGCGACTACACCCTTCAACGTTGTATTGTAACAAATTTGGCAACTTGGTTTGAAATGGGACACACCGCTACCTGAGAAAATACATAAACCACTGCAAAAAATACTAAACAGCTATTTCGGATAACCCACCATTGAACACTCGCGAGCACTTAATTTTCTTGCAAGTTCACAGGAAATTGAACATCAATTGCACATCTTTGTTGATGCCTCTACTTGTGCTATTGCAGCAATGATTTATCTACGGAGTTATGACAATAACACCAAACAAACACAAGCCAGCTTCATAATCAGTAAATGCAAAGTAACTCCTTTAAAATTGTTGAGCGTTCCAAAACTTGAGCTTGAGGCCGCAATAATCGGGATACGACTACTCAAAACAGTTCAAAAAGAGACAACACTCAAGATACACGATACACATTTTTGGACAGACAGTCGAGTTGTTCTTGATTGGATTGTTTCTAAGAAGAAACAGAAACTGTTTGTCGCCAACAGAATCCGAGAAAAACACGAATCGTCAAAATCCAGTCAATGGCATTATATACCAATAAATCAAAATCCTGCAGACCATGGAACACGTGGCCTAGAACCAGAAGAATTATGTTCTAAATGGTTACAGGCTTCTGATTTCCTGAAGAAAAGCTACTCAGACTGGAACTCCGCACACAAAATAGTTTCTGGTCAAACATCGAGTACAGCGAAACCGAATGAACCAGTCATCGACCCAACAGGTTTTCGAACTTGGACAAAACTGCTGTTAACACTCGCAACTATTTACAACCTTCTCTTCAGAATTAAAAAAGAACGAAATAACAAAAAGCAGTACACTGCAGACGACATCATCCAAGCACACAGTCACTTAATTTGAATTTCACAGGAAAAAGTTTTCCGATCAGCTATTCACTCGCTAAGAAGAGGACGTAAACTAGACTCTAAACGCAAGATTTGATCCCTAAATCCTTATTTAGACAAAAACGGAATACTTAGATCAAAAGGCCGACTACAATTTGCTCCTGAAGAGTTACAATTAGCTAAATTACCAATAAATCTTCATGCAAAAGACTCAATAACACGCCTGCATCTTGAGCATGCGCATCGAATTTGTATACACCAAGGTACCGAAGCTGTCAAAGCTTTTGTTCAACAGCGATACGTTGTTATCGGCCTCAGGAAAACATTATTAAGCATCCGATTTTGATGCTTTTTGTGCCGCCGTTTTGATACCCAAAATATCCAGCCATTTATGGCTCCACTACCAGCGTGCAGGTTTCCTGATACTCTCTCGCAATTCCCTTTCGCTAATACAGGAATTGATTTTTTCGGACTTTTCTATATTGAAGACACCAAAGAAAAACTCACCAGGTACTACGGCCTCATTTTCACATGCATGGTCACACGTGCCGCACATCTTGATTCATGCCCTGATTTAAACGCTGACACTTTTCTCAACGCCCTCCGACGTTTAGCATCACGAAGGTGTCAACCAAAACTTATTCTAAGTGACAACGGCAAAACATTTGTCGGGGCAAACGAAGAATTGAAGCGATGCGTCCGTAGTCTCGACAATCAACGCATTGCCTCTGAACTTCTTATGAAGAACACAGTTTGTAAATTTAACCCACCATACGGACCACATTTTGGTGGTGCTTGGGAACGGTTGATCCAAAATGCTAAACGGATCATTTAGATCATTCTAGGGAGCAAGAGGCTAACATCAGATGTCTTCCACACCATCATGGTTGAGACCGAAAGCATGCTGAACTCTCGACTACTTACACATGTGGCTGACGTACCAGACAATGAAGAACCAATCACCCCAAATCCTTTTTTAGTGCAGAGACCTTACAATTCAATGCCACCAGGAGACTTTTCATCAACCATGCCAGCATCCTTCAATTCGTGGAAAAACGTACAGCAGCTTACGAACCACGTCTGGAGACGCCTAGTTAAAGAGTGCCTTCCCACTTTAACGAAGCGAAGCAAATGGTCCGAACAGAATTATTCGTTGAATGTCAATGACCTGGTGTGGATTCTCAAAGACCTCACTCCGCGTGGGATATGGCCTCTGGGACTGATTGTGGAATCATTGCCCGGAAAAGATGGATCTGTACGCGTTGTTATTGTAAAAACGGCTTACGGTACGTACGACCGTCTCGTTGCCGGTCTCGCACGTGTTTTGGCTGATTAGCCGTTTTATTTTTTGCTCACTTTTCTTTCTCGGAACGGAAATCTAGGCAACACGAGCTACCCTCTGGCCTCTTAGTTACATCAATCGCCCCTTCTTTGGTTTAATTCATGGGTTTCCTCTCTCCGGAGCCTGTTGATGATGCATCAATTCAAGATGGCAAAAGCCAAGATTAGAAAAGTTGAAACTCTTCCCGCCAGAAAAGTGGGAAATTGACTTCGTCCAAATAACACGTGTAAAACAGTAACTCTCCGATAAAAGAGACTGAACTTAACATTATCTTACTGAATTTACATTACTAGAAACGTGTTCTCTACACATAGAGCACATTGAGTATCATCATACAATGCATAAATTTTGAAACTAATCCGGAAATATATTAGCTGCTCGGCCCCAGTTTTGTTCTTTCTGTCGAACTATCTGGTTTTAAAATATTTTTGCTTGTGATGATGCAGTCAGTAAGGTCCAGTCAATGCTAAAATCTCATTTTAAACTTCTGAAGAATATTTTCAATTCCCAGTTTTTCTTGCCTTTAAGTTTTAACTTTAACTTTTCTTAAACAAAGCTAGATTGGAAAAGATTTGAAAAGATTCTCAAGGGTGATTAGATAAATGACGGAACACGCGTCTTTGCAGAATACTGCGAGAGCGGGGAAACATTTTTTGAACTTTGTTTGTATTCTTCAACGCTGTCTCTCTTTTTTATACCGCCAGTACTTCTACTCAACTTGTCTACTGATCAACTGTACGCGGCAACATTTTTTCCTCTTCAAAAAATTCAGCTTTTTGAAAAAATTTTTGAGTCAAAAAGGCAAATATTTTCTGATTTTTTTGTTTTAGTGCTCACAGCTGACTCCCCTTTATAAGGACAATGGCTGCAACTAATCTTTAGAGATAAAACTTTAAATTTGTTAAAAAATATATTGTTCTTTCCAACTCCTCTATGATTATCTTTTTTCTTCACGGCGTATCAACTATTCAGACATTTTTGGTGACCGAACAGTTTTCATATACCCGTGAAGCATCATTGCAGGCAACATGGTGGGAAGTTGCAATATGATTGGAACAATGGGGAAATAATAACTGTTTTTTTCCTGTCACAGCAAAAAATCCAAAGAAGCAGGTCTGTCTGGTGTGTAAGTATCAAGCTGCACACAAACAAACTCACTTAATATTAGGTAGAAGAAAAGAGAAATGTGAACTGAATTGTTCTTTTAATCACCGCGATGAGAATATAAGTGTTTACATTTAGGTTAAATGAAAATTGTTTCTCTTCTGTTTGGTTACTTCTGTTTCTCATAGAAAAAAACCAAAGAAGATATAAAGCTCATGTATACTCAGTCAGTTGGTTTTTAAAAGTGGTAAAAACGTTTTTTGTAACAGAAGTTGGAAAGAGTAAAAAAAAAGAAATTGTCGAAAGATAAGGATCGAGATGGAATTGGTCACAAGTAAGGTAGAGAACCAGATTACGTGTCTTTTTTTCGTGTCTTGCAGTCTTTAATGGAGAGTTTTGGCGTCCTCTCTTTACATTTGTCGAAGGCTTTTGTAGATCTAAGGTGGAAAAAAATTTTTGTGTCCATTAATTGAAAATTGTATAACAGTTTTCATTGTTTTTATTGGTTCTCTGGAGCGTTCCGCTTTTCTTCGGTTTCTTTGTTTCTTAAAAAGATAAGAGGATCAAGCAAGACATGGAGAAAAAACAGAGATAAAAAGAGAAAAAAATTAAATATAACCAGGCCAGGTAACAAAATTTGTTTTTTCTCTTTTTTTTCTCCGACCTTTTGTAGATCTTATCTTCTTTTGGTAAATATTTGATAGATAATTTAAACTTGTTTTGTGTTTAGCACTTCAAAACCGTTAAATTTTTGTATTTCTGAAGTGATCATTCATTTTCCCAAAAATTTCGTTTCTCTTTTGCTTCCTGCGACTTCAAAGAAAAAGAAAAAATAGAAACAAAAAGGAAAAGACAGAGTGCAAAAGCAAAGAAATAGAGACCTCCCGGTTGCATCTCAAACTTTTTTGTGGTCAGTTTATTGATGCCTGAATGAGTGAATGAGCGTTGATTTTCGAGAACGTGTTTAACCTTTATCTATTGAAACGGAAAAAAATAAAACCTGATTAGAAACGAGAATAAACTGACCGAGAAAAAAACAGACAATTAGAAAGTGAAAAACTGTTTTCTCTCTCGATTGATTCGGTTTTCAGATCTGTAACAATAGTTTTGAATTTCTGTTCATTTGGTTCGATGTTTAAAAGTAAATACTCTGCTCCGTTTAAGAGATGCTCGAAAGAAGAACAAGGAAAAAAGCAGACAAAAAATTAAGGGTTTAGGACAAAATCAGATTTATTTTATCTTTCATTTCGTTTTTCATTTTTTGGAGATTTTTCCCTATGTCTGCATTAATGAAAGAACATTTTGTCAGATACTTACAGCGAGGAAATTTCCGTTTTAATTTGAGTCATTGCAAACCCTGGAACCATTTTTTTTCTAGATTGGTTGCTGCTCTTCGGGAAATTTAGGTTTCTCTTTTGGTTGCTGCGTCTTCTGAAAAAAATAATGAAGAATATCAAGGAGATAAAGGAAAAAAACAGAAGACCAAGATAAACAGATGGAGAGAAAACCCGGTCTAATGAGAATATTTTTCTCTTGGTCAATTCTGATACTTTTTATAAGTGTCGCTTTCGTGGTGGCCATCTGTTTGAGGTCGGTCGAAGTTTAAAACTAAGAAAACTTTTGTCTTAATCACTGTTTGTTTTGGTTGCTTTCAAGTTGTTTTGATATCTCGAGTCTGTTCGTCGCGTGTATTGTCAAAAAGTGACGGTCAATTTGTAAGGCGAGAAAAGTTAGTTTTCTGTCTATTTATTGAAAACGGCAAGATCGTTTTTTTCGGGAGTGGTCTTTAGTTTTTGGAAGCGTTTGTTTCTTTTCTGTCAAAACCAAAAGAAGATCAAGTAAGAGATAAAAAAAAGAGGTAGAGATATTGAAAAAAAGAAAAACAGACAGAAAGTCAGACTGCATAGTCTAGAAAGTTGTTCTCCATTTAGGTTGGTTTTCGGATCTTCTCTCGAACTGTTGCATTGATGGACTTCATTTCTTCTGTGGTAAAAAATTAATGTTTTTCTGCGTCAGAGAGGTCAAAGTGGGAAAGAGTCAGAGAAAATTAACCATCTTGAGTGATTGTTGATTTTCCGTTAAGTTTTGAATATCTCCGTTCTTGTTATGATTTCGAGACATGAAAAAGAAAAAAGATTAAGTAAAAGGTTGAGAGAGAGAGAGAGAAACAGACAGAAGAAAACAGAAAAACAGTCAGAGAGAAAATCCGGTTTTGTTGCTAGATTTTTTTTTCTCCCTCTTATGTTCTCGTTTTTTTTGAAAGTGTTCCGTACATGACATTGATCTGTTCTCCTTTGAATAGATTTTTAAAAAGTTTTGTCTTTCCGTGTTTTCTGTTTTTTCCTTCAAAACGATAAATTGCTGTTTTAAGGATGTGACCACTCTTTTTCGCGGAAGTTTTGTTTTCCTTTCGCTTAATTCGACTTCGAAAACAAAGATAATAAGATAAAAACAAATGGTAATTGAAAAGAGAGAGGTAAAGAGGCACACAGAGAGATATCCGGTCTTCCTCACAAAATTTTTTTGTGATTAGTTGTGATCCGAACGATTGTCAATTTCTAGATCGAGATTAATCTTTCTCTATTAAAAATGAACAAGGAAAACTAGATTAGGTGAGAGATAGAGACAGACAGAGAAAAAAGAGTAAAAGAGACAGTTAGAAAGATAAAATCTGTTTTTTCCCCGGGTCGATTAGATTTTCCTATTGGTTCCAAAAAAGTTGCATTTGTACTGATGAAATCTTCTCGCTTGGTTAGATGTTAAAAAGTAAATACTTTTCTCTGTTTAAGTGATGCCAGAAAGAGAAAAAAAGCGGACAAAAAATTAAGGGTTTTGGCCAAAATCAGAGCTATTTTCTCTTTCATTTTGTTTGCTTTTGTAAAAAATTTATTCTTCAATTTCTGCATTAATGAAGGAGCGTTTTGCTAGATACTTACAACGAGAAAATCAAAGAGATAAAAGAAAAAATTACAAAGACCATGATGAACAGGTGGAGAGATAACCCGGACTGCTAAAAATAGCATTTCACTCTGCTCAATTTTAATATCTTTTCCATTCCTGGTGGCCATCTGTAAAATGTCAAGGGCGTCAACTGAAAAAATGTCATCTGGAAAATGTTAAGGGCGTTTGTCAAAAGCTATAATTGTTCCGGCTGCCTTAAAGTTGTTTTTGATTTCTTGAGTCTGCGCTCCGCATGTGTTGTCAAAAATAAGGGTCATTTTGTTTAATGAGAAAAGTACGTTTTTTGTCTACTTATTGAAAACGGCAAGATGGTTCTTTTTCTGAAGTGGTCTTTAGTTTTTGGAAGCGTTTGTTTGCGTTTGGCGTTGTTCTTTCTTTCAAAAATATAAAAAAGGATCAATTAAGAGTTAAAACAGAAAGTTAAATCTGCCATCTGGAATGACTTTAGACTTTTTGGGAGGTGTTGAATTTTTTGTTTTTGTTATTTTTTCTAAGCATGAAAAAGACACAAACGATTAAGTAGGAGATTGAGAGAGAAGAACAGACAGAAAACAAAATCGCACAGAAAAAGAGAAAATCCGGGTTCGCCGCCAAAATTTTCTCTCTCGGTTGTTCTGGTTCTCTGTTTTTTTTCCAAGGTTTTCCCTTCATGTTTCCGATCTGTTCTTTCTTAAATAGATTTTTTAAAATTAAAAAGTTCTTTGTTTCTCTTTTGGTTGGTTTTACGACGTTTTTCGCGTATTCGCAGCATCTGATTCCAACGATTCTTTAAGTGAGTTGAATAAATAAAACCCAAAAATTGTATTTTTTTCCGAAGGGCTGCGAGTTCGTCCCTAACATTATGAAGTACCAGGTGAGCTTATTTCAAGAAAACAGTCCTTAAAATAGTGCATTTGCTCCAACTTAAAACACTACATTCTCACAATGTACACACCCGAACTCAAAACCGAAAGTTAAAAGTTTTCCAGATCAGCCAGTTTAAAGTCCTTAAACCTAAATTTTAAGAGGTCAAAACAAAATGTTCAGTTCCAACCACTTTGAGATAATTTATAGATATAGATAGCTTTTATTATCCACAGTACTCAGACGAAAAAAATTGTCAAACAATGAGGAAAAACGAGTCACAGAAGACCTATTTAGATTTTTCTGTTCTTGTGCTTTCCCTTTAAGCTGTTTACGCGTCTAAAACATAATTCATTCGCCACTAAATGTGCATTCGAGAAACACCTTAAAGTCGAACGTTTATATTTTGACAATCGGTAAAATTTTGACTTTATTATCAAATAAATTTCTTGCATATTTCAGCTTGGAGCTGCTGTTTCACGCAAAATCAATTGAAATCGGAAAAAACCAGAAAATAAGTTCGAACAACTTCCATTGCGTTGATAAGAGTGTATAAACTATAAAAAAAAACAGTGATCTCGAATTGCTTCTGTGCTATAGAGATGCACCCTGAAATTGAGCTATTCTTCATGAAACACCTATTTTTCCATTCGCTAAACTTATAACATATGTTTTTCATTAAAATTCTATTATATTTCAGCTTAAAGCTGTTCTTTCAGCCACAATATAAGCGGAAAATGTTGCTCAAAAATTATGAATACTT
This sequence comes from Convolutriloba macropyga, assembly GCF_964194025.1. Taxonomy (NCBI): domain Eukaryota; kingdom Metazoa; phylum Xenacoelomorpha; order Acoela; family Convolutidae; genus Convolutriloba; species Convolutriloba macropyga. The sequence continues at coordinate 26,906,964 of NC_134477.1, forward strand.
TTTGTTGCGTCGATAAGAGTAAATTTTAAAGCAGGAGATGTCTAGTATTGCTCTCGGACTACAGGCGGTGTGGCAATTCCATTTAGTTTCGATATCTCAATGAGTTCAAATAGATTAGGCACCCACAGGTTTTCGAACACGCGATAACCTAATTAGCGTTCATCTATATTACCAACTACGCTACAGCCTATTTATAACACTATCTTCTTCAATTATTTTAATCTTTCTTTACAGACTTTATTTCGGTTTGAGAGCAATATAGTGATCACGCAAAAATCAAAAAGTCATTATAATGAAAATTTTAATTAAAAGCAAGGCATATGATTAGAGTCAGCAGTGAAAGTTGTGTTTTTCGATTAACTTTTTTTTCGTCACTGTCGCCCAGAAAAAAAATCCAAATTGTGAAAATTTTTTTTAATGCGCGTACTACGTTAGGAAACAAAAGATAGGGCCCAATAAAGCAAGCTGTATGAGCTTACACCAAATTACACCTGATTTGTTTTCTGTGGGGTGCTCGAACCCTCAACCTCCAATTCCCAACTCATGTAATATGCCACTGCACTACGGTACATTATTTCTTAAAAAAATTTAAAGCTGCAAATTTGATTTAGGACACGGAAATTATTGAAGACTAAGTTTGATTTTTCTGTTAATACAGTGTTTCTTTTAAACATGCTCGTCGATGCCTCTTCGTTAGCACTTAAACATCGAGAGGCCGTTTAAAAGTTTTGGCTGTCGTTAAATATGGTCCTTTATCATGTCTTACGTTTAATATATAGGATATATATGATTCAAGGCATTCACGGCAAAATTATGTGGTAAAATTGCGCTGAATTTTCTAACTTGTCATTGCTAGTTACCGCTTATCTCACATAATTTTGTTAAAATCCCTCGGCCCGGGTGTAATGAAATCCTTGCCTGCCAGTACAGCACACCTTTTTCAATTGATGATGTTAATTGAAATCTTTATTAACTCTAAAAGGCAATTTGATACAACAGGAAGAAAGTTTTCATCTATAAAACGCCTCTCTGATGGCTGACGAAACAATGGTGATTATAAAAGGCATGCTTATGCTGTTTGTTTTAGAAACAAACTTAGTTTCTATATTGTTGTTGTTTGTTGTTGTTTGAAGATGCTGCTGTGACAGTAAAGGTGAGTTCTTGATGCAACCAGGATTATGTTCATGTTGACGTTGATCGAGTTTTTGCCATATTAATTATTGCCTTAGTCAACAATTGCTAAATTATGAGTTTTTGCTTACTGGTCTGCCTCTAAGCTCTAAGATATATTATTGACATGAATTATGGGATTAAAACGAATGAGCGGGAGGGTTGGTCAAAATCCTTCAATTAAAGACAGTTAGTTCTGCGACAAATAAACCCGCTATTCATGTTAAAGTTTCGATAGCATTGTTTGCTAGGGGCAAGTTTTGTTTAATTTTGTTCTACGACAATTTCATTTTTAACGATAACTAATTATTCGCTCTCATCGCTTTCTGTTGGCATTGACGCGACTTGCTGAGACCACCTCTGCCTGTAAGGGTAAGATATAAAATTTTCATCTTTATAGTCTACCTGAAGACTAAGAAGACTATTAAATCAAGCCTGTCGTGCAACAATCAAGTCAGAAGTAAAACTTGAAAAAACATTGACTTTTGTCCTTATCGCAACCAAAACGAGTTGGTTGTTCCCGCAACTTAAAACTGATATAAAAACTTACCAAACTAAACTGTCTAGAACAATGTAATTGAACCTTATCTACATTCTCTTACATTTTATGGTTTACCCCTCGTTCAAAGAACAAAACCTTCTTTCCCCAAAACAATTTTGAGGACAAAAGTCTCCCCTGTTACTGGCAAAAGTCTCTTAGGACACAAAAGAGACACAGTAAAGACACAGAAGAGACACAGTAAAGACACCGAAAAGACACAGAAAAGACACCGAAAAGACACAGAAAAGTCACAGAAAAGAAAAGACAAGCAATTTTTTCAGCGACGAAGCCAAGATTGGGTTACAGACGTTACCCAGCAGACGATTTTTTTTTGGAAATTGGGTTTCAGACGTCACCCCGACGAGAGGATCTGTTTTTTTTACTGGTTTCAGACGTCACCAGCAGAAGTCCGCCCGAGGTCTCAGACGTTACCTCTGATGTCCTGTTCCCCGGTTAGAGCCATCCAAAATCTCTATTTTTTTTTCGACAAAAAGCCTTCAAAAAATTGATTTTTGTCCCAAAAAAAAAAACTTTTTGTTACTATAACACCTCGATTGATAAACCTTGACTAGTAATATTATTTTCAAAGCGAGTAAAGGCAATTTTCTAACTTTGAAAGAAAATTATGCGAAAAAACGCACAAAATTTAGAGAAATGTTCCTTAAATCAGAAAAATCGAAAAACACAATTTAGTTTTCTGACTACATATCCGTTTGAATTGCGGAAAAAACTATTAAACCACTCTTTTGAATTGGTTTGTAATCAAGCAGAAAGCTATTTGCATCGATATATCCAATCAGTATCATACAAATGAGAAATGTCAGAAAAAATTTTTTGAATTCAGAAAATTCAAAAAACAAAATTTAGTTTTCTGACTACATATCCATTTGAATTGCGGAAAAAACTATTAAACCACCCTTCGGAATTGGCTTTCGATCAAACAAAAAGCCACTTTTATTGATATATCATATCAGCATTATATAAAGTGGAAATATCAGAAAAAATTTTTTTGAATTCAGAAAAATCAAAAAGCACAATTTAGCTTTCTGACTACATATCCGTTTCAATTGCGGAATAAACCCTTAAACTACTCTCCTGAATTAGTTTGTAATCAAACAGAAAGCCATTTTCATCGATTTATCCAATCAGTATCATATAAATGAGAAATGTCAGAAAAAATTTTTTGAAATCAGAAAATTCAAAAAACACAAGCTAATTTTCTGACTACATATTCATTTGAATTGCCGAATAAACCACTAAACAAACCCCTACAACAAGTCATTGTCATTCGGTTTGATGGTTTCACCTGTATATGGAAGTAAATAGAAAGTCATTAGACGCCACAGCAAATATCAAAACTTTCATTTGACGAAAATAACTAGCTTTTTAATTTTTTTTGGAAAAACTTCCAAAACTTGATTTTTTGCAGAAGTCCTCGGTATCAGACGTTGCCGTCTGCGAAGTCCCTTTATCCCTATTGGTTTCAGACGTTACCATCAGCAGAAGAGGAGTTTTCGAAGAAAATTGGTTCCAGTAGTCACCAGAAAATTTGATGTCTCTTTTTTTTTCTACTTTCAATATTTTTGAAAAGCAGATCTCAGACGTTATCTGTGGGAGAAAGTTTTGAGAGTTTATTAGAGTCAATGCAATCTATAAATAACGAAAACAGAGTGAAAAACAGCAGACAAAGTCACACAGTTTTAAAGATAACGAAAAAGCTTTTGCAAAACCCGAAAAAAGACAATACACCAAAGAGTTCTAAAGATTTCCACAATATGATTCGTCTCTGCAAATTTCTAGCATTCAGTAGCCCTCCTGTAGCCCTTGTTGCCTAAACGCATCGCATTTTTACTAATTTCTTATCTTTAGCCGTCACAACAACAATAAACTCCTAGAAAAAGAACAGGTTTCAAAGTTATAAATTCGCAAAAACTGTGAGAGGTATTTATTAATCATAGTGTTTGGTTAGGGTTAGGGAGTTAAGACAAATTTTCTTGGGTAGTTTCATAAGCTTTCTGGTTGGTAATCTATTCCTATTTGAGGGAAACAGACGAGTGTTTTGAAGTTTTCAAGAAAAAGGAGTTTAATGTAACAATTATTTGAGTTCTGGTCTAATATTGGTTCAACTGCATAATTGTAGCAAAGCACAAGTTTCCTGTCAACTACAGTAGCCAGACACACTAGTTAAAACAGTTAAAGCCAGCTATTTAACCAAAACTTGTGTTAATTCAACAAAAAACAAGCAATTATTTAAGTCTGTTGAACGAAAGGCGATTAAAGCGCGCGAACGTTCGGAAAAGCTTTTAAGTTTTTTTTTAGCGCAAAAGGCAAGATTTAGCACACAAAACACATTCTAGGACATCACTTTTTGAGAAAATTTGCGTCGCCGGTCTTTTGAACAAGAAAAAACTAGGATCATTAGCATTCAAACCTTAGACAACTTTTTTTTTTTTACATCAAAAATTTGCGTCGCTCCGGTTCTAAGCCGTTTTTTCACCTTCAGTAACGAGCTTCTTCACCTACATCATCAACAATCAGCTACAACAAAGCAGCAGCCACCAATATGTCAAAGCAGAACAGCGCTGAATGTCAGTTTGCCATCAATATGTTCAAAGCGACAGAAATGTCAATGAAGAAACTGCTCGATCTCCTTGAGAAAACTGTGGAGCAGAAAAAGAGTTTCCGGTCATTGTCTTTGATGATCAACAAAATCAAAGGCCAGGAAACAGAGCTCAAGAAACTCTCAGAGGAAGTGATGAGACAGCAGCCACATCAGAGCACTGCATCATCAATATTGAATAGGCAAACGACACTAATAACTCGCCTCAATGAACTGGAACTGCAAGTTGATCTGTTGGACGACGATGGCCAGCTCAGTCAGTCTTCTAGTCGCATTAGAGATGATGTCAGCATGATCTCCAGCAGAAGAAACCTGTCTCGGCAATCAACACCTGCGCCCAGTGACGACAAGGAACGAATCCAGCATCAGCGCGACATAGAAGGAAAGCAGACCAGCAGTAACATCTTCAATCAGCCGCCTCCATTACCACCACGGCCAAGACAACCATCACTGTTTCTGCAAACATCTAATGAACCAGGACTTCAAATTCAACATGTGCTTGAAGCCCATCAAAGAAATCCTAAAAAGGAAGTTCATGAAAGTCTTCTAAAATCCAAAACTAAACTTGGAAACGAATTAAACGTTCCGAATCCTTTTCCCTGCTTTGACAAAGATATCAGCCAAAAATTCACATCTCCAACAAGATCAGGGAAACTTGAAATTGCCTCCAACCTGGTAAATAGAGATGTCTGCGATATTGAAACAGCTCAAATCAACTTGAGTGACAACTTTGACACGTCGCAGAACCTTTTGCCTCCAATCCAAAATTTGAACCTTTCAGGTAATCACTCACTTTCAAACCCCTTCATTTTGGCAGATCCAACTATTCAATTACAAGCAGATGGTCCTTTTGCCCAAAACTCGGCATTGGAGAAAACCCTTAATTTAAAGTTGCCAAAGCGAAGAAACAATCAGGATTCATATGCCAACAGAAATCCTCAATATCATAATTTTCCCAATCTACAACAGAATGTTGGACCTTCTGAGGTTCAAATAGGAACAAATGGATACCTCGATAGTCAAGTGTTGAACTGTGATCTGCAAAAACTCCCCTGCTTACCCACAGTGGCAAACAGAACCTCACATCTTCCAAGTACAACTGATAAAATAGTGGCAGAAAACAATTGCCTACAATCCAATCAATATATTAATCCTATAACTGGGGTACATTCCGCAAGTGTTCCTCCAATTACCGTACAACTGATGGAACAACAGCATCAAAATACCGTCTTAAATCCTGCAGCTCCTAATTTTCTGCCAAACCAGGTAGCTCCACAATCAAACGGAATTGCGGCTCCTCTGCAATTTCCACAACCTGTTAACAGTCAACACGGTTTTACCAGCACTTTCCCAGTTAACCAAAATGTGACACAACCCAGTCAGTTGTGTAACAACCAGTTTGTTCCTGACTCTCAAGTTCCATCGAACTGTCAAGCTCCATTAACTTCCACGATCCATGCCCCAATGTGCATTAATCAACACTCAAATCCTGCTGGACAAAATCAGTTGAGCCAGCCTTTAATTAACCAGAGTTTACTGCCCACTGTCAATCAACACATAAGCTCAGCATACTCGAACCCTAATGTAACACAGGAAAAAGGAAATGTTGATTTCAAGCATTCAATCAAATTGCCACCTTTGAAACTTCAGAATTTCAATGGTGATCCTATCCACTTTCACGAGTGGATCAATAATTTCAACACGATGATTCACAACAACCCTTCCATTACAGACACTCATCGTATAACTTACTTACAGAATTCTGTGAGTGGGAAAGCAAAAGACTTGATTCATGCTTACTCCTGCGATCCATCCTATTATCAGACAGCACTGAATGAACTAATCCGACATTTCGGTGATCGTACTATAGTTGTTAATGCGTTCATTAACCAGCTTGAAAACTGGCAAATGAAATTCCAAAACAAGCAAAGCTTCATTGCCTTTTCCTCGTTTTTGAAAAGACTTGTGCAAGCCTTCCAATACCTTGGCTTTACAGCAGACCTCCAGTCTACAACACTCATTAAGAAAGCCAAAGAGAAAACGCCACATCATTTGGTTCTGAAATGGACAGAACATTGTCTCACCGAGCTCAACTCAGACCCAACTCTTGTGGATTTTCAACAGTGGTTGGGGCTCCAAGCTCAAATCTACGACAAAGTGAGTCGAGAAAGCAATCAAAGAACCATCAGTTCTCAAGCCTCAAAGTTTGTCAACTCGAACAACCCGCAAACCAAGCAATACAATGGCAATCTCTCAGTGTCAGTCAACAACGCATCAGCGGAAAACAGTAGAAAACAATGGAACTTTGGGCCTCAGCAAAAGCAACCGTCAATTTCACAAAACGTTCCGAACAAAACCTTTAACACAAAACGATCTTGTGAGAAGTGCAAACAAGAACACAGCATTGCCACATGCCCTGAGTATCAATTGTGCTCACCAAGTGATCGATACAACCTTGTCAGCCAAAATAATTTGTGTACAAACTGCTTGAGCAACAAACACCACAAACAATCGTGCCCATCGCAAAAACGATGTCAGGTTTGCAGTGGATTCCACCACACAACCCTTCATGATCCCGCCAAGCAAATCAAACGCCCTACAGCAGCTTTTTCTACTGAAGTTTTTTCTGGTAACAATCCAACAGCTTCGTCTAGTAGCAAAGCTTCAAGTCAAACTCCAAATACATCTTCTCAACAGAAAAGTCAAACAAACAAAGCCCCCAACAGCCGTTATGGCCAAACTTTCAACAACCAAAGCCAGCAAAACGTGCAACAACGTAATTTAAACGGCAATGCAATTAACCAATCGTTCAGCATTAACCAATGCTCAGAAACACCGAAGAATTGGTATGAGCAATTGCAGCTTATTCCAGTTTCATTCCTCAAGGGGAATAAAGCCTTCGATACCTACGCCCTCATAGACCCCGGTAGCCAATTCAGTTTTGTATTGGACGCCATAGCTGAATTTCTTGAGCTTCCCCGTGAAACACAACAGTCAGTACCACTACATTTTCTCAATACAGAGAACAGCATGTCCCTCTCAAAAATTGTTGAGCCAGTCACAATAACTCCATATAAGTCAACTGAAATATCGTTTGAACTCTCTCGAACGTTCAGCACCCCGTCTCTGAACGTCGCAGCTGCAAAAACTTTTGAACTTAATCAAATTTGTGATGCCTTCAACAGTCTGCGCCACATACATTTCCCAAATATTGCCGATGGCAAAATCGGCGCCCTCCTCGGTGTTAACGCATTCGCATTCACCTACCCTACACATGTTATACCTGGCAATCAAAATCAACCGTTTGGTGTGAAAACTAAACTTGGTTGGACCCTCGCTGGTGAATATGAGAATTGTATCTCAGCCACCACTCAACAGCCCGCAACTCAGCAGAAGAAATTTATTTTCCATGTGTCAAGAAACAGATCAGATGAACCCGGACTTGACGAACTTGTTCAACAGTTCTGGAGTATTGAAGCTGATGGCATTCAGAAGGACCGTGAACAAGTTTACACAAAGCAAGAAGAACAGTTTCTTGATATTTTGAAGAACTCCATCAATCACAATGGTGAGAGATATGAAATCAAACTGCCCTGGAAATCAATAATAAATTTGGAAAACAACTTCTATTCTGCACTGAACCAAGTCAAAAGCCTCAATAAACGCCTTCAACGTAAACCTTTGTTGCAGGACAAATACAATGAGACTCTCTTGACAGACCTCGAGAAAAACTATGTCAAACCGGTGGAAATGCAAGATCCTCAACCAGACAGAATTTGGTACCTGCCACACCATCCTGTGGAAAATATCAATAAGCCCGGAAAAGTCCGCCGAGTTGCAAATGCCGCTTCAAAATTCCGCGGCCAATCGCTTAATTCAAACCTTCTTACAGGACCAGATCTCCTTAATAACCTTTTAGGTGTCCTGATGAGATTTCGAGAACATCCCGTTGCAGTTCTTGCGGACATCGAAGGCATGTTTATGCAAATCGCCATCCATCAGATTGATCAATCTGCTCTTCGATTTCTTTGGTTAGCAGACAATCAGATACAACAGTACCAATTTACCAGACTCATCTTTGGAGCAAATTGCTCACCTTCGTGCGCAATATACGTTCTTAACCATTGTGCCAAAGAAAACAGTCAACAATTCCCAGAAGCCCTCAAAGCCGTCAGAAAGCACTTTTACATGGATGACTACATCCAATCACATGCAACAGAACAAGACGCTTGTAATGCAGTTTTTCAAACAAAAAATTGTCTGCAAACAGGTGGGTTTCGACTCACAAAATTTGTTTCAAACAGCTCTCTAATTCTAAACCAAATCCCTCCAGAAGACAAAGAGAACAAGACAGATATTGTTAGAGTTCTTGGTGTTAAATGGAATCTTGAGAAAGACTGCTTTTTTATGAAACCTCTCACTGATTTCCCAAAAGATGCCTCAGCATACACTCAACGTAAGATCTTTAGTCTTGTCTCCTCGATCTTCGACCCAATAGGAATAATGTCGCCATCAACGATCCGTTTCAAAATAGTTCTTCAAGAACTGTGGAAACTTGGGAAAAAATGGGACGATCAAATTGCCCCTCAAGTAGTTAAACCACTTCAAAAGAATTTGGATTTATACTTTTCTTCCCCAGAAGTGACATTGAACAGAACTCTGAATAAGAGTTGCCATTCACCAGAAAGTGAAAATGAAATCCATATATTTGTCGACGCCTCAGCTGTAGCAGTTGCAGCCGTTGCATACTTGAAAACAGTTCCTAACTCAGCCACTGATGTTGAAACTTGTTACCTAATAGGCAAATGCAAAGTTGCCCCAATTAAACAAATCAGCATACCCAAATTAGAGTTGGAAGCCGCAGTCATCGGAGTGCGCCTTCTTTCAACCATCATGAAAGAGTCATCATTTCACATTACTCGCTCTACACTCTGGACAGATAGTCAAGTAGTACTTGACTGGTTATCGACAACCAAGAAGCAACCTGTTTTTGTTGCGAATCGCCTCAAAGAAATCCTTGCATCAACTGATGCTTACCAATGGAAACACGTTGCCACCAAAGAAAATCCAGCTGACCACGGGACCCGTGGTCTCAACCCAGACGAAATTACAGCCAAGTGGCTAACAGCGCCAGCATTTCTTTCCACAAGACAGCTCAGCGCTGCTGAAAACTCTTCAAAGCATGTGTTAGCAACGCATGAAATTTCACGCAATTTGTCGGAGCAAATAATCGACCCGACACGGTTCTCAACTTGGAACAAGTTGCTCCTGACTTTAGCAACAGTCTTCAATTTGCTCTTTCGGATCAAAAAGCAAAGGCCTAAAGATCACCAGTATATAACAGAAGACGTCATTCTTGCAAGAAATCAGCTGATCAAAATTTCGCAGCAAAATTTCTTCTTCTCAACAATCCAAGCCCTGAAACGTGGTTCCAGGATAGATTCAAAGTGCAAAATCCGTTCGCTCAACCCAATGTTGGACAACAATGGAATCCTTCGGTCATGCGGAAGACTGCAATTTGCGCCAGATAACCTCGAAGTTGAGAAATTTCCGATTATACTGCACGCAAAGGACAAGATAGCGAGACTCTATATAGAGCATGCACATAACATTTGCGTTCACCAAGGAACAGAGCCAGTGAAAGCTTTTGTGCAGCAAAGATACCACATCATTGGACTCAGAAAAACACTTTTGAGTATAAAGTACAGATGTTTTCTCTGCAGACGATTTGCCGCTCAAAACATTCAACCCGTCATGGCTCCCCTCCCTGCCTGCCGTTTCCCGACAGACTCTACCCAGTATCCTTTCGCGAACAGCGGAGTCGACTTTTTTGGACCCTTTTATATAGAGGATGCCAAAGGACAGATTGAAAAACACTACGGCCTCATCTTCACTTGCCTGGTTACTAGGTGTGTCCATCTAGAAGCTTGTCCCGATCTCAACACTGACACTTTTTTAAACGCCTATCGACGTTTTGTAAGCCGCAGATGCCAGCCAACAACAATGCTCAGCGACAATGGCAAGACATTTATTGGTGCATCTGAGGAACTAAAAAGATCTGTGAAACGTCTCGACAACGACAAAATCTACAAAGCAATGGCAGCAACGAACACAACCTGGAAGTTCAATCCTCCCTATGGACCTCATTTTGGCGGTATTTGGGAGCGCTTGATCCAGACCGCGAAACGCACTCTATTGATCATTCTAGGCTCCAGAAGGCTGTCGCTTGATGTGTTCAGGACAATTTTGGTCGAGACCGAAGCTATATTGAACTCCAGACCACTAACGATTGTCGCTGACCTTCCAGAAAATGAAATGCCTCTCACGCCAAACCATTTTCTGATCAACAGACCGTTCAACTCTCTCCCACCAGGAAAGTTCGACAGCCAAGAACCCGCCAGTTTCAAGTCTTGGAAGAATGTGCAGCAAATGGTCAACCATTTCTGGAAACGACTCGTCAAGGAGTATCTTCCGACACTGTTAAAGAGGTCCAAATGGAGCGATAGTGACCAAACACCACTCAGAGTCAACGACATCGTTTGGATTCTGAAAGATATGACTCCACGTGGAATTTGGCCCCTTGGACGTGTTCTTGAAGTCTATCCTGGACGAGATGGACAACACCGTGTGGTGAAGGTGAAAACGGCTTACGGCACGTACGTTCGTCCGGTCTCCGCCCTCGCACGTGTTTTGGCTGATTAGCCTATTTTTTCGTGACCTTTTTTCGAAACGGTTTTCTAGGCAACTTGGGTTACACCCTCTTCGACGATCTGGTCAAACGTCTGTGATGTGTTAGTTGGCCTCCTCTTTCCCCTGGAGCATGTCGTGCAACAATCAAGTCAGAAGTAAAACTTGAAAAAACATTGACTTTTGTCCTTATCGCAACCAAAACGAGTTGGTTGTTCCCGCAACTTAAAACTGATATAAAAACTTACCAAACTAAACTGTCTAGAACAATGTAATTGAACCTTATCTACATTCTCTTAAAAAGATTATAAGGAATATCCCTACTTTCAGCTCAAAAATGATACGGTTTGAGATTTTAACAGAAAATGGGAAGATAACTATGATTTAGGCCAGGGTCGAGGTTTGGCGGTGAATTTTCGTAAGAAATACTTTAAAAAATATTAATTTTCTTTGCGTATTTGTTACATCTTTTTGCGGTGAATCGTGGTGAATTATTTATTTTCACCGCGTTCTCGGCTTTCTTACAAAATGAATCCTCCCTACACGGGTTTGAAAATCTGACCTTACTTTATTAATATTTCTTGTGAATTTAAATCAGATTGAGTAAACGTTGGAAAGCAAATGCCGTGAATTTTTGTAAGGAATGCGCTGAAATTCGGTTAATTGTTTTTTTCACCGCATTCACCGCTTTCACTGTATTTCTTAAATTAATTTGCCACAAAAGTCGATGCGGTGAAATTTTGTAAGAAATGCGGAGAATTTTGCGGTGAAATTTTGTAAGAAATGAGGTGAAATATTTATTTTTACTGCATTCAACGTAATCACCGCATTTCTTACAAAAATTCACTGCATTCATCGCATTTAGTACAAAAATTTACCCAAAACCCCAACCCGGGGGTAACACCAAGATCTAAGTATTGAATTCTCCAGTATTACTTATAAAGATCAAAAAATTCTTTTAATATTTGGCTTTGTAAGCTAATCTTAGTCGACTTTATTAACTCATTGACATGAGTTTAGTTGTGAGTTTAGAAAAATAAAACCCACACAATCGGTTTTTCTTTTGGAATAGTGGAACCCCAACAATCTGATTATCAGTTGGGATACTCTCAACTGGTGGGATAAGGATGCAAAGTTTGGCTCGCGTTTAATATGTGTCTATAATCTCGCATCTCTTGCCAGGAGCATTATTGCGGCCCCCGAATTGCTGTAACTGAGACTGATTGAGATAACCTGCTGAAAACTAACAACAAGCCCGCCAGCTGCAAGCTTCTGTTATCAGCCGGAGTAGCTAATCATTTGAGGGTCTTATGAACTGCCTCAGAAAATCCCCCAAAAGACTCGAAAGTCAGGGGAATGAATTGAATTCCGGCTTCACTACTTTTCTGGGCGTACTGTTTGTACTTCCTGCCTTCAGCAGCTGACAGGGCGAAACCACTCTTCTCCGACGCTATTATAATGAGGCTTGACTGCAAGGGAGAAATGACATGACAGTAACGTACTGCTGCTGGTTGACAGGCATTCAAAACAGGTAAGAAAATGTCGCCCGGTCTGGAGTTATTGTTGGGTAGTAAACTCTTCTGTTCACAGATGGGAGACAATAGAGCTCCCGAGGAAGCTGATATATAATTTGCTCTTCAAAAAAATGACAGGAGATAGTATCACACCGACCATGACATGACACGGCATGGTTGCCCTCTACATCTATCTTCCCATAATTAAAAGAAATCATTTTCTCTCACTCTCGTTTAATTTAGCAACCGGTCGGTATTCAAGAGCAACACTGAAAATGTTGGGAAAAAGGTCTAGTTATAGAGCAGAAATAGGGGCTGCGGATAACCAGGCTCCAGACTGCGGTAGTGAAAGAGGTTGCAACCGACATTTTTCTCTAATGGAGTTTTTTTTCCTAGCAACTTGCCGTAGGCAGAGTTATCAAGTTCTTCCTAAATTTTTTGCTGAGAGGGATCTGTCTTCGCGATTTCGCCCAATTGCGCTCAATTTCTTTAAAAAGAGGGAGATTTGATGAGGATTGATGCCTTTAGTTGGATTAATGAGAGTTAGTTTTTCTGCAAGAACAGAGGATTGAAAAACGGAGCCAAAATATGCTGCCTGAGCTTGATTTGCTGATCATCTTGATCCTACACCGGTTTTATTTATTGGGAGGTATGCTTGGTTCCATGAGGTAACTGATATTAAAACTCCAAGAACACAATCAAAAGTTGCACGCTGAACCGAATTGAATTTGCATCCGAAGATGAATTGCATTGCAAAAAGTAGATCATTTCGGGGGCACCAAGCCAAAACGCAAAATACCAAGGGCTTATTGTTGATTGTCCACATAAGCTGAATGATCTAGATTTGTCTCTAATTTTTTAACGCGTTCAAGTAAAAAAAGAGGAAACAAAAGCATCAGATTCTATGGCAGAACCTAAAATTTTAATTCCATGTAGACGGTTCCTGTTGATCAAACTCTCAATTTTCGTCATGCTTTGGTATGACCCTAGCTCGCACTTATTCTTCCTGAGTTCTAAGCAGATTTTTTTCTAGATTCTGTAAGAATTTTCAGCGGTTGACAAAGTTTGATCTCGATACCTTTATTGATTCCATCATTTGCTTTCAGTTTAGTCAAAAGAGGCCAGATGGCCAGTGAAAACAAATATTGAGCCAGTGTATCTCTTTGTTGCACTCCAGATTGACTGTAAACTTTTGAGCTATTGAAGACCGAATCACTATGCCTCAATTTAAAAAAAAAGACGCAAAAGGCAATGTACTAGGCATCAAAAATTTTTGCAGAGCCAAGGAAATGACTTAAATGCCTTTAAATCACTGAAATAAATGCGTTTCTCAAATCCATTAGGAGTATGCCCCCGCTTTTTGTTCTCTTCGTTTTTTCGATTTTTTTTTGTGCATGCATTATGCTCCCGGTACTTCACGTGACGACAACTCCCAACTGCTTTGCTCGAAACAACACTCAATCGCCTCGGAGGCTAATTATTTTGCAATTGCACTTGAAAACGAGGCGCCGAAAAACTTCATGCACAGCAATAGGTCTATTGGCGGTTTTCTTTTTCAATGCTTTATTTGGTAGCACTACAAAAAACTGGAGCCATGAAGCTTGGGAGCTGGTCATTGCTAGCCAAGTTCACTAATTTGGTTAGGTAAATCGTTGCCCGCTTGGTTTGATCGGAAATTGAACAATTGAGTTCGTGGAGAAAATGTTCTGGGCCTTTTTTGGACGCCCCGCTGCTGTGAAATTCGAAGCAGCATACTCATTCAATCTTCGTTGCTTAAACCTATTCATCATTGAGTTTTCCTGCTGCTGCTATTGTTTTCTTACCACCTCTGTTGGAAGCACGCAAAAGACAATTGCTTACTGCGAAAAACTACTTCCAGTCATCAACACAATCTGGCTTTGAGATGCAATTATCTATTATTGACGTTATAATCCCGGACCATGGCATACGAATCTTTACGGGACTACAGCGCATCGTTGAAATAATTTTACTATGGATAGTTTTCAAATCTGGTAAGTCGCTTCGATTGTCACTTGGGCCTGGTGAATTGCTTCTTAGTGTTGCAGAAGACTAGTGTCGCATTGACGAGTTGGTTCGACTCGCATTGGCGAGTTGAACCAACTCGTCAATGCGGGCAAATAGATCTTTCGGTATATTTTCACAGTTGACGAAAGTTGAGTGAATTGTGGTTGCGCCCAAATTGCTTTAAAGCACTCCCATTCATCGTAGTTTGGACCCGAATGCAATTACCTCACCTTACATCTGACCAAGTCATGCTGCTCCAAGATTGAGGCTTTGTATAGATTATCTTTTCTGTTGGAATAATATAGGATAGTTCCAACTGGAACCATGACACCAGATATGTCATCGTTGATTGTCTGTTCACTTATCTGCTGTGCTGTTCCAGTTGAGAAGTTTGACAAAATGTTCTTTCCTGAACCGTTAGTTGTTCATTCCTGTGAGTTACTTTGACGGGAGACTTCTGACTCGGAACGCGATAACGATTCATGGTCAAAACGGGAAAACGATTCTAAAACCAAACCATTTCATGAATCGTATGTTTCGTTTATCAGAAAAGCGGAAGGGAAGAGGATGGGGGCTGCGGGTGGGCTGTTAGGTTTGGATCCAACCAGTTTTTCCGAGCTTCCACGGTCTCAACTCGATAATCTGGTTAATCTGCCTTCACACATCCAATCCAGAATGTTATTTCGAGGACAAAAAAAGGGTTTTAAGATGGCCCTAGAATTGCAGAATGCAGTTAACAAAAACATATTTGTATACAGAATTTAAATAAAACCCTCTGAGCACACTTAAATTGTCAATTGTAATTGATATAAGCAAAAATTTCAGAAAATTCTTTCAAGCGCAATTGATTATATTAAGTATGTTAAGTATTGATTATTTTGAAAATATTAACCCTTATGTAAAAGCTAGGGATGTGTGTGAAATTAACATTTTACATCTGAAGTGAAATAGTTATCCGGAGTATTGATCTTTGTAACTTGAATATTTTTCAAGGTTGTAATTAGATTATCATTTGACGAATATGGAGTTTTTGGGCCTTTTGGTCTCCAGTTCTCCTACACAAAAAAATTAAAGAAATTTATATGTCCTGTGGGGGAAGATCAAATCCAGCAGCTTTGGTTTAATTTCAATGAATCGCTTGTCCCTGGCAGGCAATGGACTTTTTCCAGGATGCGACCATGAAGTCCCTGTATCAAATGAGATTTGAACAAGTTGTAGAATTTAAAATGATACTCTCAAACAACGTATGAAACAATTTTTCATACCCTGCATCTCTCAAGCTATCGCTGTCGTAAGCATACAGAGTGAGACTTTGATTGCTGCAGGTGTACGATTAATGGAGTGTGAGCAGTAGTCATTGGTTGAGTTGAGGCGAAATGTCAGAGAACCGGCTCTGTCGATATAGATGTCTCAAAAAACTGTTCCTAAAAATATAACAACGAGGGTTTCTAAGATAAAGTCTTCCATTTTTCTGTTGTTTAATTATTTCAGTTGATTTGTGAACTCACTGTTGCTCTTTTAGCAGTTGTTCCATCAGGTTTGGTAGCTTCATTGTTTCTGTTTTTTAAAGAGTTCATTTAATTTTATTTGCCTCATTTCTATTCAATTGACCTGCGCACCATTTTCCCTGTTGTACATAGTAAACACATTTTAATTTAGTGCAGTAAAAAACAAATACGATGTACCTATTTTAAGGTTGTAATTATTTTCAAGGACGATTATCAGAAGTCAGGCCAAACTCATTTTAGTACTCTAAGTTAGTTGAGTTCAACTGTAAGTCTGCTGCCCTCTTTCCAGAATCGGGAAATTATTTGTTCAGATATATTGTGACTCATGCTATTCGAGATTCTTTTGATTCGGGGTCTTTATTTTGCATCTCGTGTTCAGTTGACAAATTCAAGTAATTAACTTACAACTGGATTTACTCTCAAGTAAAGTTGACCAGCAAGGTTATTCTCTAAGCGAATCCTACTTTAGTATTGTTTTATGTGAACGCTCCTTGAGAAAAAACACATTCGACAGACTGACAGTGATTCGGACCTCAGGTTAAGTACGCATTATTGATTGTGTACGACATAGCGCAGTCAGCAGCCCAAAAACAAACACCATTAGGCATAGAACACTTTTGGAAAAAATTAAGACCGGACCGTCCCCTGAAATGAGAAAAGTGGCAGATACAGGCGAAGTTGGCCCTCCTAGTGAAACAGAACATCACGTTAGACCTCCTATTTGGTCCCTAACCAGAACGAGTACATTTCCAACTCAAACACAAGCCCAAAAACACAATTAAGGGTTCATCTGCCCAATCAAAACGTGAAAGACTGGCTAGAAACGCGCATTTAAAAATGAATTGTGAAAATCGCTGTCAACGATAACTGGAATTTATGATCATGTGTGGTGATAAACCCTGGAGCCCAGCAGATTGAAAAACAGTCTCTATACTGTGCTTTAGAATTGAGACAGAAGTAAAGAGGATTGTATGCAGCCACAACCGGCACCTCAAGACGGATACGTTGACTACTACTGAACTTGGCGAATCATGGACAAGGAATTCATTCGACCAAAAAGTATCATTTTTGATGGGTATATGCTTCTTACAGCGAATCAAATAAAAAAGAAAATCAATTGAAGATTTCTATGAAAACTGAAAAATTGTTTGAAAACTGTGAACTTGGAAACTCAGAGGACATTTTAAACAGATACCTTTTTATTGCCAACATGCTTTTATTGAAATTAAGAAAGAGTTATTGAAAGAAGCAGTCGAACCTGCCCAAGCAATAAGTTTGACAATTAATATGAAACTTGGTCAGCGAAATCAATTACAAATCACTAACAGTCAATCCTCTCTACAAGTGAATGCTATAAAACCAGAACGTCAATTTCGTAACACCAATCAACGTCAAGTCTTACAAGTACAAACTCGACTGGCAAATCAACTGTGTCGAAACTGCGGACTCACTTGGTCAACTAATCATAAGAACAATTGTATTGCTAAATTCAAAACGATAACAACAGTTGTATCCAAAACCCTTCTGCTCTTTTGTGTCGGAAACCGAAATCCACTTCTACAAAAATCGTCCGCCCCAATGTGAACTCTATTGATGATAATACAACTGAAATCTCCGATAATGCTGTTTTAAAAACTAATTATAAATCAGAATGTGAGTTTAATTACGGCAGTTCTGATGAAAAAATGGTGGCCAGCATTACCAGTAACAGCCTTCAAATTGAACCAAAAAACACAATCTTACATATTGGAAAAACAAATTATTAACTCTGGAAGTGTCGATATTATCCAAAATGAATCACTTGCTTCAGAAATCATTAACAACTCATCTCTTGCCCGATGGTTGACCATTAGGCATAGAGCACTTTTCGAAAAAACCAAGATCGGACCTTCCCCTGAAATGAGAAAAGTGGCAGATACAGGCGAAGTTGGCCCTCCTGGTGAAAGAGAACATCACTTTAGACCTCCTATTTGTTCCCTAACCAGAACGAGTACATTTCCAACTCAAACAGAAGCGCAAAAACACAATTCAGGGTTCATCTGCCTAATCAAAACGTAAATGACTGGCTAGAAACGGGCATTTAAAAATGAATTGTGAAAATCGCTGTCAACGATAACTGGAATTTATGAGCAGGTGTGGTGATAAACCCTGGAGCCCAGCAGATTGAAAAACAGCATCTATGCTGTGCTGTGCTTCAGACTTGGGACAGAAGTAAAGAGGATTGTATGCAGCCAAAACGGGCACCTCCATACGGATGCGTTGACTACTACTGAACTTTGGCGAATCATGGAGGAGGAATTCATTCGACCAAAATGTATCATTTTTGATAGGTATATGCTTCTTACAGCGAAACAAATAAAAAAAATCAATTGAAGATTTCTATGAAAACTGAATAATTGTTTGAAAACTGTGAACTTGGAAACTAAAAGGACACTTTAAACAGAGACAATTTTATTGCCAACATGCCCTTATTGAAATTAAGAAAGAGTTATTGAAAGAAGCAGTCGAACATGCCCAAGCAATACGTTTGACAATTAATATGAAACTTGGTTAGCGAAATCAATTACAAATCACTAACAGTCAACCCTCTCTACAAGTGAATGCTATAAAACCACAACGTCAATTTCGTAACACCAATCAAAGTCAAAACTTACAAGTACAAACTCGACTGGCAAATCAACTGTGTCGAAACTTCGGACTCACTTGGTCAACTAATCCATATCCAGAACCCTTTTGCTCTTATGTGTCGGAAACTGAAATCCATTTCTACAAAAATTTTCCGCC
This sequence comes from Convolutriloba macropyga, assembly GCF_964194025.1. Classification (NCBI taxonomy): domain Eukaryota; kingdom Metazoa; phylum Xenacoelomorpha; order Acoela; family Convolutidae; genus Convolutriloba; species Convolutriloba macropyga. Next base: position 26,925,813 of record NC_134477.1, read on the forward strand.
CCAATGTGAACTCTATTGATGATAAAACAACTGAAATCTCTGATAATGCTGTTTTAAATCTAATTATAAATTAAAATGTGAGTTTAATTACGGCAGTTCTGATGACAAAATGGTGGCCAGCATTACCAGTAACAGCCTTCATATTGAACCAAAAAAACCCAATTTTACATATTGGAAAAACAAATTATTAACTCTGGAAGTGTCGATATTATCCAAAATGAATCACTTGCTTCCGAAATCATTAACAACTCATCTCTTGCCCGATGGCTGACCATTAGGCATAGAGCACTTTTTGAAAAAACCAAGATTGGACCGTCCTCTGAAATGAGAAAAGTGGCAGATACAGGCGGAGTTGGGCCTCCTAGTGAAAGAGAACATCAATTTAGACCTCCTATTTGGTCCTCAACCAGAACAAGTACATTTCCAACTCAAACAGAAACGCAAAAACACAATTCAGGGTTCATCTGCCTAATCAAAACGTAAATGACTAGCTAGAAACGCGCATTTAAAAATGAATTGTGAAAATCGCTGTCAACGATAACTGGAATTTATGAGCAGGTGTGGTGATAAACCCTGGAGCCCAGCAGATTGAAAAACAGTCTCTATGCTGTGCTTCAGACTTGGGACAGAAGTAAAGAGGATTGTATGCAGCCACAACCGGCACCTCCATACGGATGCGTTGACTACTACTGAACTTTGGCGAATCATGGAGGAGGAATTCATTCGACCAAAAAGTATCATTTTTGATAGGTATATGCTTCTTACAGCGAAACAAATAAAAAAGAAAATCAATTGAAGGTTTCTATGAAAACTGAAAAATTGTTTGAAAACTGTGAACTTGGAAACTAAGAGGACACTTTAAACAGATGCCTTTTTATTGCCAACTTGCAATTTTCTGAAATTAAGAAAGAGTTTTTGAAAGAAGCAGTCGAACTTGCCCAAGCATTACGTTTGGCAATTAATATGAAACTTAGTCAGCAAAGTCAATTACAAATCACCAACAGTCAATCCACTATACAAGTGAATGCTATAAATTCACAACGTCACTTTCGTAACTCAAATCAGCGTCAAAACTTACAAGTACAAACACGACTGGCAAATCATCTGTGTCGAAACTGCGGACTCACTTGGTCAACTAATCGTAAGGACGATTGTTTTGCTAAAGTCAAAACGGTAACAACTGTTGTATCCAAAACCCTTTTGCTCTTGTGTGTCGGAAACCGAAATCCAATTCTACAAAAAATGACCGCCACAATGTGAACTCTATTGATGATAATACAACTGAAATCTCTGATAATGCTGTTTTAAAAATTAATTATAAATCAGAATGTGAGTTTAATTACGGCAGTTCTGATGACAAAATGGTGGCCAGCATTACCAGTAACAGCCTTCATATTGAACCAAAAAAACCCAATTTTACATATTGGAAAAACAAATTATTGACTCTGGAAGTGTCGATATTATCCAAAATGAATCACTTGCTTCAGAAATCATTAACAACTCATCTCTTGCCCGATGGCTGACCAATAGTTATAGAGCACTTTTTGAAAAAACCAAGATTGGACCGTCCTCTGAAATGAGAAAAGTGGCAGATACAGGCGGAGTTGGGCCTCCTAGTGAAAGAGAACATCACTTTAGACCTCCTATTTGGTCATCAACCAGAACAAGTACATTTCCAACTCAAACAGAAGCGCAAAAACACAATTCAGGGTTCATCTGCTAATCAAAACGTAAATGACTGGCTAGAAACGCGCATTTAAAAATAAATTGTGAAAATCGCTGTCAACGATAACTGGAATTTATGAGCAGGTGTGGTGATAAACCCTGGAGCACAGCAGATTGAAAAACAGTCTCTATGCTGTGCTTCAGACTTGGGACAGAAGTAAAGAGGATTGTATGCAGCCGCAACCGGAACCTCAAGATGGATACGTTGACTACTACTGAACTTTGGCGAATCATGGAGGAGGAATTCATTCGAACAAAAAATATCATTTTGGATAGGTATGTGCTTCTTACAACAAAACAAATAAAATGAGAATCAATTGAAGAGTTCTGTTGAAAATTGAATAATTGTTTGAAAACTGTCAACTTGGAAACTAAGAGGACACTTTAATCAGAGACCTTTTTATTGCCAACTTGCAATTTTCTGAAATTAAGAAAGAGTTTTTGAAAGAAGCAGTCGAACTTGCCCAAGCATTACGTTTGGCAATTAATATGAAACTTAGTCAGCAAAGTCAATTACAAATCACTAACAGTCAATCCACTATACAAGTGAATGCTATAAATTCACAACGTCAATTTCTTAACTCAAATCAGCGTCAAAACTTACAAGTACAAACTCGACTGGCAAATCATCTGTGTCGAAAATGCGGACTCACTTGGTCAATTAATCATAAGGACGATTGTATTGCTAAAGTCAAAACAGTAACAACTGTTGTATCCAAAACCCTTTTGCTCTTGTGTGTCGGAAACCGAAATCCATTTCTACAAAAAATGTCCGCCCCAATGTGAACTCTATTGATGATAATACAACTGAAATCTCTGATAATGCTACTTTAAAAACTTTATTTAAATCAGAGTGTAAGTTTGATTACGGCAGTTCTGATGACAAAACGGTGGCCAGCATTCCCAGTAACAGCCTTCATATTGAACCAAAAGCACAATTTTACATATTGGAAAAACAAAAATTATTGACTCTGGAAGTGTTGGTAGTATCCAAAAGGAGTCACTTGCTTCAGAAATCATTAACAACTCATCTCTTGCCCGATGGCTGACAATTTCACCCTCTAGAGACCTTAAAATTTTCGAGAATGAACCCATTCCTTTAATTGGCATGATGCAGACGCCGATAGAAAGTAAATGTTGGCGAACTGAAGATGCTGACTTCGTTGTAGTCAAAGAGAGTCTAAAACCACTTATTGGCAGGGATCTGTTTGATGAGCTAGGCACATCGGTTACCCAAACTCTAAACTCAATCGCAGGTAATATGATCAACAATATCACTACTCAGAAATTTTCTTAGATGCTTCACGTGCTAAACTGGTATACAACAACAATTGCTCTTTGCCAATTCTATCTCTACAAACCAGTCGGAAAATTGTACAATAAACTCAATTTCAAAGTCTTCAACAATGAGCCAAATCTCAGCAATGAAAAAAAAAATCCGCACCCAAAACTTCAGCATAACTTTGCCCCACGTATCATTTACAACGGACACCATACCAAATGCGCCCCGCCAATCACTATCAAATTCAAATATCAGTACCCCTCTAACAGATAGCCCTCAAATTATTTCAATAAAAAATAGATGCCAAAGTCTTTAACAAGAATCTCATAGCATCCTTGTCGAGCAAAAACGCAGAGCTCAAAGATGTGAGAGACTGCATTAGCCGATCAGACGAGGAAAAGTTGAAGCAATTAAACCAATACTTACACAGCTATTGGTACGACCTTCACGTTAGTAGCGGCTGCGTGTATGGATGAGAAGGTGGACATCCCCAACGCTCTTGAAGAAGTTTTCTTCGAGGACCTATTCAGTCACCCGGGCAGCTGGGGAGTGGTTTGTATTGCCCAACATTGTTGGCGGCTATACAAGAACCGCGATCTCATTGTCCGTTCAAGAGAGTGTAAACCTTGCACTGCGATCGTTAAAAAATTTAAGTCAGTCATACCTGCACTGCCAAGCGACTTCAATCTCACAAACCACGTGTGGTCTTTAACCAAGATATACAAAAAGGCTTTGCACGCCCTATTAATCAGACAAAGAACATGAAATTTACATTTTAACTTGTATTGACAGATTTTCGAATTAGCCATCAAAAAAAATTTTTGAAAATGCAAACGCCCTAAAAGTTTTAAAATCTTTACACTTATAAACAATTTCACGAAGTCCCTCGTTCTTTAAGAATTGACCAAGCTCGCTGTCTCTTTAAGAAATGACCAAGTAAAAAACTTTTTTAAAAAATATAATAAAAAATTATTTCCAGTACCAGCAAATGACCACCAGGCAGTTGGTTTAATTGAAAACTCATTAGTACAATAAAACAACACATGCAATTATAAAAGAAGCACAAACTTGAAACAATTACTTTCAACATTAAAACATCACTTAAAACAATTCTATGCAAACAAAAAACTACTGGAATTTGTTCGTCGTGCTAACACTCCGCTTAGCAATGTTAGCACAACTACTAAAAATTCTGATTTAAGTTATGATGAAATCTTAGATCACTATTTAGACGAGGAAACGTTAACCCCCAATTAACTGCTTCTCGAAAAACACTGGGGAGCACATCGAAGTGACGAAGAGTTGGAACGCAATTTTTGAAAACCAATATTGCACGGAAACATCACTCTAAGAAAAGATCCAAAAAGAACTTAGATGCACTTTACGAGTTGTTGGCTCCTGGATCTATTGTACAAAAAACAGACCAAAATACTCAAGTTATCCGTGAACCCGGAAAACTAGACGTCACAGTTCTCTATAGCGATATTGCTAAATTTGGTAGTAGAGACGAAAGAAAGACGATGCTCCAAGATTATATAAACAGACGAGGTCCTCTTGAAAACTCCACAGAAGCAAAGATATTGACCATTAGAAAAGAATTCACGCGAATTCAGAAAGGAGACCGCAAAACGAAACACCGCAAACGGGATACTGCAAGCGGAGTATCTTCGACAAAGTCTAACATCGCTAACACAATGCGGGTATGTATGCCCAAAGTTCCAACCAATCTTGCTTCCCAAGTTCCAGTCATTCAAGCTCCCGCCAATCTTGCTCCGCAAGACGCAGCCGCTCAAGCTCCTGCCAATATCGCTCTGCAAGGCATAGTTGCCCAAACACTTATCACAGCGCCACCCAGCAACACGACTCAAGAGTTGCCGCCTACAGCACTTGAATTACAACTCTCATCAACTTCAGCCCCTAGAGAAGCTCTTTAACAAATACTACCAAAATCTGCCAACCGCAGCACAAGTTGAACCAATACCTAACCCACATCCCCCTGCAATCATTGCATTGTAGAAGTATCGCAAACGGATCCGCACATCCGACCTGCGGACCACAGTCTCGACAAAAATTTCAATTTGATGAGGAAGATTCAAAAGGGGATTAAAACTTTGATAACTCAAGCTGTGTTTAATTTAGTAATTATCACTTGCAATTGTAACCAGTAAAAATATTTTAAAAATTATGTAATCGGAGAATGAGTAGTAATATGTTATCAATATCGTTAATTGAAATTTTTCAGCAGTGCAATTTTAAATTTGTCAAAAAAGGGGAAATGTTGTAAAAGTAAATTAATATTATTTTAGTGCAATAAAATTCATTTACGACGTACATATTTCAATGTGGTATTTATTTTGAAGGACTATTATCACAAGTCAGGCTAAATTCATTTTAGTACACTAAGTTAGTTATGTTCAAGTGTAAGTTTGTTGCCCTCTTTCCCGTATCGGGAAATTATTTGTTCAGATATGTTGTGACTCTTGCTATTCGATATTCATTTTATTCATTCTCTTTATTTTGCATCTCGTGTTCAGTTGACAAATTCAAGTAATTAACTTACAACTGTACTTACTATCAAGTAAAGTAGACTATTGAGAGGTGGTTAATACGCTACGCGATTCCTACTTCTGAATTGTGCTAAGTGTACCCGCCGTGCGAAACAACACATTCGATAGACTGACAGTGATTTGGACCTCAACTTAAGTACGCAATGTCGATTGTGTACGACAGTCCCCCTGAGCGTCATTAAGCAATCAACCTCAATGTCTTCTTGAGCTCCATTAATGATTCAACACAAAATGAGATTAATATATTTTCAGAACTGTCCCCCGCCCCAATAAGTTTTTAATTTTAATTGAGGTTAAATTGAATTTCGAAATACCTCACAAGCACCTTACAAGCACCTCAGAAGACCTCAGTTCTATTTGAGATAATTTTCGATTGTGGAAATATTAGCCATCAAAATTAGCTATATATCGTTTTCAATTTAGAAAGAAGCTACTTTCAGAAGTATTTCCTAGGCACCATTAGGCTATCCAATGTAGTTTAGATAAACCTGAATTTCAGAAAATCAATCTGAGCACAATTAAATTTTCAATTTTAATTACTAGAATCATTAATTTCAGAAAAGTTCCCTCAAGCGCATTTAAGCTATTATTTATTTTGAAAATATTAATTTTTATGTAGCCAAGGCTAGGGGATAATTGTGAAACAAATTTTTACATCCGAAGTTAAATTAGCTCTGCGAATTATTGATCTGCGCAACCTAAAAATTTTTCAATAATTTCCATGGAGTTTACTATTCCTGTATTCCCGTAAAGAGAAAATGAAATAAAGTTTAGAAACTCCTTTCTGTTAATTAATTTGTAAACTTTTCAAACAAAGAAAATATCTATTTCATATATTTTTTTTCCTTTTCTGTGACTTCTGCAATGATATTATTTCAAAGATAATTGATCGCCGTCGGTTGAATTACTGCGCGCCTGTAGCTCTAAATAAGGGAAAAATAATTACAGGTTGAGCGATATGTATCATTCATGCTGATACCAATGCCATTCGATCATGCATTTCAGTCTATCCATAGAGCTGCAGAGCAATTATTTTTGCAGCCCAACGTGCAAGGAATGAATTAGAAGTAATTATGGCAACTCCGGCAACGAAACATTTCCGTAAAGTTCCAAACATGCTTTGGAAACTTTATTTCATGCTGTTTAGGGATACCAATGTTAGCTAAATTGGAAAAATATAGACCATTCTCTCAACTAAAACCAGTTTATGACTGACTGGCGTGGGAGTTATTTTAGGACGCCCGGCTTTTGCATAACCCCACTACCCTCATGCTCATGTTATTATTATTACATAACTTCACTTTACTCTATACCCTCAACTTCCGCTAGTGGGAAAGATAGTTGAATATGTATAGTATATAGTTGCAGACTCTGGCATGTATTTTATCGTTATTCTCAATTCAAATAACGGAGTTCATAAATACATTAGACTCTCAGTTCCTGAATCTAGTGTACCCCCTCCCTCAAAGCCTTTCTGTACAAAATTGCTGTTTTTGTTAGCAAGCCTGATCAAATTAATACGTGTTTATGTCCCATAGTGGGTGGCTTAGCATAATAGGAGGTTGGACGACCAATCGCAATTTTATTCAGAGATACTTTCCACTTACAATCAAAAAAGAAAACAGTTTTGAGTTGATTACAACTGAGCAGTAGAAAGGTCTAATTCAAACGCGCTTAAACAACTTGTAAACATTGTATCTGCTAAAAACTCCATTCTAAATAACCCTAAGGCTGTTAAAGAAACCAAAGGTCGGAGTTACTATAACTAACAACTGAGATTTTTGCAACGATTGACTCCTCTATTGCAGAAGGGGAGGCAAATCTTAAAAAGATTTTCAGCGAGCTTTTTATTGACCAACGAGAATTCATTTGAACCGCACGTGTGCTTTCAGGAAACTTTGTTACCTTGAAATGATCTTATGTAATGGTTAAGTGACTTTGCTTGAAGTCACTGAGAACCTCTGGCGTTTATCGAGAACCGCGAAGCGATTCGAGATTTCAAATCGGAATTTCGAAATGACTTCTACAGAGTCACTTAACCATGCTTAAAACACGAAACGCGCACGTTTTAAAATGACGAAAGTCAACGAAATTCAACTTCTGGCTAAGTAGCAACTTCTGGCCTTTTGACTTCTGGCACTGCAGACATTCGGCATTTTAAAATGTGCACGTGAGTGTTTTAACTACATTTATTTTTTTTGTTTAAACAAGTAAATTGAAAATATAACCCAGGGGTTGAATATTACAAGTTTAAAATCATATAAACAAAATTAGTACAATGTTAGAATCAAAATTAGTGGTTCCGTTTTTTAAAGGTAAAATAACTTTTGAAGCCACGTTCCTTTCCAATGGTACAAGTTTAAATTGTTGGAACAGATGCTGTTTTAACGTATGTTTAAACTTTGAGCGTGATCTGATAGTCCGGACTTCACGCGGAAGTTTATTCTATTTTTGGATGCTTCTTTTTTGTAATGAACGACTGCTCGACCTTAAGAGAATTAGCTGTTCAGTTCTGTTGTTTTTTCTTACTAAGACATTACCACTTAGAAAAAACTCTCAGTGCCGTCTCTTTCCAATAATGAAATATCATACCTAAGTTTTGAAACATTCATCTGGCTTATTAAAAGTACTGCAGGCAAAATGTCAGATTATACTAAGAGATCTGTAGATCTCTCAAACTTTTTTCGCATATAGCAAACTTTCATTCCCCAATTGATTTGTAGAATAATGGCTGCATTGCAGAGAAATTCAAGTTCTGAAAAAATAGAGCACTGAATATTAAATGAGAAAGGACTGGGAATTTGAAAAGCATCAATCGTGCTTTCAGAGGTAACTGATAACGTAAAAGGTATATAGATCTAATCGCTGAGGCCATATTTGAATGGGATTTGATGAGTTGTACATGAAAATTAAATTTAGAATCAATTATTATACCCAAGTATCTGCAGTGACTTTGTGGTTTAATTTCTTGTCCCCTTAAATCTATTGGATCAAAATTTTCATTTTCCTTCGAAACGCGAAGAAGTTCAGTTTTACCGGTATTCTTGGTTATTTTGATTTGCTTTAGATAATTGTCTGTTTTCTCCAGTATTTCAGAAACACATTTTTCCAGTTCGCTGACATTGTTTCAGCTAAAATGCTCCTGAAACTTGTGTCATCAGAAAATTGAATTATATCGAAGTTTCCTTGTATCTTTTCTCGAAAATCATTTATGTAGAGAAGAAAAACTAGTGGCCCTAAAAACGTTCCTTGTGGAACACCATGATTTGTTTCCAACCATTCTGAGTAAACATCATTTATCTTAACACACTGCTGTCTGTTTTTAAGAAATGAAGCAAATAATTCAACTGCGCTTTCTGAAAAACCGTAAGCTTCAATTTTTTGAGAAAAACTTCGTGCGATATTGAATTAAATGCTTTAGCTAGATCAATAAAAACAGCAACTGATATTTTTAAGTTATCATATTTTTCTTGCAGTGCTTCGATTAACAGTAAAACAGCATCTGTAGAAGACTTATGTTTTTGAAATGCAAACTGTGTACCGTTCAAAATTTTTTCTTTTTGTATAAATTCGTTAACCTGATTGAGAAGTATACGCTCAAAGAGTTTTGCAAACACTGGAGTAATTGAGATAGGCCTATAGTTCTCGCAAAATTTTACGTCCACTTTTTTGTAGACCGGACAAATGAAAGCAAGTTTCAAATTTTCCGGGAAATTATTTTGACTAAAGCATGTGTTAAAAACAAAACTGCAAATGGGTTCCGATTGGTAGCTTTGCTGCCTTGATTGCCCAAACATTCATAACGCCTGGACCCGGAGACTTATTGCTGTCGAGGGAATCGATGGCGTCATATAGTTCCTTTAGTGTAACTGCTCTGAAGCAAAACTTTTCCCTAACTTCTATGAGAAATATTTGGAGCGCTCACATATTGTCCATTTTTATAAGCCTAGTTTTTGAAAACTTCTATTGAGACAATTTGCAATATCAAGTTCATTTTCTACTTCTGTTTCACCATTGACTATTTTGTCTATAACGAGACACTCCCTTTCTTTGCCAATTCTTTTTTTGATGAAATTCTTTTGTTCTTTACTTGTTGGTAGTTCTTTGAAAAACTGTTTGCAAAACTCGTTTTGGGCATTTTTTGAACGCCTATTGACCAAATTACTCTCATATTTAAAAGTGGTATGCGCTTGCTCCGATGAGTTTTTTTTTCCAGATATTAAAAAGACTATGTTTTTCGGTGATTTCTTCTCTCAGCTCTTTTGTCAGCCAAGGTTTTTCAGCATTTTTTCTTTCTGGTTGAAAGCTTTTTATAAGTGGGGCGTCGAACTCTAGAGTAGTGCTGAAAACGTTTATGAAAACATTGTACATGCTCTTTCCATCTTCACATTGATATAAGTCACTCCAGTCCTGATTTGAAAGATCAAGACTAAATTTATTTGCATCGAACTTTCTTTTATTTCTACTGAGAAAACTTTGCTTCATGTTTTTAGGTTCAACAAGAAAACTGGTAGTGTTTAAAACAACCAAGTGATACCTTTCAACTGATGTCGAAAAATCTGAACATCTTGAATTTGGTTTTTGCTGGAAAACCCATGATCGATTAGTGTTACGCCTTGGCTGGTGGCTCGTGTTGGTTTCTCTGTGTTTGACAAGGTAAAACCGGAATTACTCGCAAATTCATCCAATAAACTGGTTTCTATTTCGTTGAAATAATTGAGATTATATTCGACAAAAAAACTTCGTCAGTGATTGAGTACGCCGAGGAAGTCTCTGATGTTAATTCTTCAATGAAATAGTTTCCCAAGTTTTTATTTGGACAATACGAAGCATTAATTAGGGTTTTGCTAACCGATAGCACAGATATTTCTACCCATAAGGACTCAGAAAAACTTCCATTGATTACATTTAGAACATTTTGCTGTTTTGAAGATATGTCCCTAGGAACCCAGATGGCAACACCCCACCCTTGTTTACTCCTGTATTTGATGACCTTCATTTTGAATAAAATTTGTCTTTCGGACTCAAGAAATTCTATGGATAAATATCTGTTTCATTCAACCAAGTTTCAGTTAGGATCACTATTGTGTTTTCAGTCAAATTTGTCAAAAAAAAGTTAGTGAAAAAGTCATTTTTGTTTTTTTAAACTGCGTGCATTGAAAAGACAAATGTTTAGATTTTTGCAATCTTTTGTAACTATGTCTATCAGCATGTCCGATTCACGAATTTGAGAAAAGGGACCCAGATTTAGATGAATATCACCGCTTAGGAGCAAGCGCATGAAGTGTAAAAGAACTGTTTTGCAAATACTCAAAAATCGAAAAAAGCGGAACCTAATTTTCACATTATAATAATCATGATTTTGTTTGTGTGACATAACCGAATATATAAATTTTTCATTTGAAGTGCTAAGTGAAAATGCAAAAACTATTAGTTTGGAAATGCTCTTTTTTGCTGACAAAAAACATTAAGTCACACAACCAAAGGATTGATTAAAAACGCTGAATTTGTCGCAGTGCAATGTTGTTTTGTGACACAGTAATATTATGCTGTTGATAATAGTTCCAAATGCTCTTGACAGTTTTTTGTACTCCAGCCAAATTTAAATAAACACCATCATTAGATATTTCGGATGTTGTAATATTGCATTTCAAAACCTCTACTTTTGTCCATTGAAATGTTCCTTTTAACTCCAAAGCAATATTTCACAGTTGCTTATTGAACTCTTCAATTTCAATATTATTCGATTCACGCCCATAATGGCCATTTTTAACTTGTGGAATTTCAGAAAGTAGAACTCTGTGAGGTTTCAATTTTTTGATTGCTTTTGTAACAGCTTCACATAATTGAGATGCTGCGGTCACCCCCCAAAACATCCTTATCTATACTGTTATGAACCGCATGAAAAATGAGTGATTGGCATTTGACTCCTGACGAAAGCTGTTCGACTGTTTGTCCCAAATCAATAATTGTTGCAGAGGGATAAGAATGAATCCCAGTATCATAAGAAATATCAGATTGTCGTATTTTTTTGTATGTGCTATCTGAAATTTTAAGATGGTTAGTGTTTCTGTTAATAAATTTTGGAAAAAACTTTGGTTCCGACGGCTCCAAAAAATTTGTTGAACTTTGAATATTGTGACCCATTAAGTTTTCCAATAGCGAACTGTTCTGATGCCGTAAATATTCTACTTCCGATTGGAATTGATCAATCATTCGACACTGGTACGCGTTTGCAGTATCTTTCAATTCTATCTGCTGCTTTTGTTTTTCAATGACATGGTTTTGTTCTGAGATCGTTTGAGCTTGTTTGTCGAATAATTGTTTCTGTTCTTGTACGATTTTGTTTTTTTTCTGTTTTCGCATGTCCTCGATGGTGATTGTAAGTCTTGAAAGTTCATTACTCAATTCAGTTTGTCTGCTGAGGCATTTTTAATCAAAACTTTGGTTGGATTTCGATTTACGCAGCAAATTGAATTTACCAACTGTTCTGCTCTTTGACTTTTGTTTTTATCATAAAAGTGTGGTGTTTCAAACTCTTGGCAAGATATTCCAAGTTTCGCAAGAAATGTCAAGATCAAGAATATCTTCTCAACAGATATCGATCAAGTTTCGATTCACTGGGGTATCGATACACGAACACGTGTATTAAAATTGAGTATAGTTTAAATAGGGAGGCAATTCCATACTAGATACCAAAGGGGAGGTAATTGTTGAAAAGATCAATTAACTAAAACGGAAGATTATGGTCTTGCTGAAAACTTCATGGTTGTTGAAACATTATAAAATTCATGATATAAACTCATTAAAGTTTGCTGTTTGTACTCCATGGACACTGGTGTATTTTTCGAAGTCGAATAATTGAGAGTTTCTCAGTATGGGTTTACTTCAAGAACCTATGGGACGCAGTAATTTAGAACTGTTACTGGATAAGAATTTTGTGCCAGTATATTGCCAATACTATATCCCCTCTTAGTTTCACCACTCTTAAACTCAACTCTCCAACTTAACTTGAGGTCCTTAAACAATCTTTTAATACCACGTTCAAAATAGAATTGAGGTAAAACTTGTGCAAAATTAAACAGGGAGCTTTGTTATAAACTAAGGCTGGTTAAGAATGTTGACGGTGTTTCTGACTCAAATGTTGATCCATTATACTTTTGAGACGCTTCTGAACTCGACCGAATAAATTCAATTGTTTTTATTTTTATAGAAAGAGTTCGACTATCACACTTAGAAGACAATGCTCTATACTTTGCGAAGAAAACGGAGATTGAAGCCGTATTGTTTTGTATGCTTCACAATTTTAATTTCTCTAATTATTTTGAACTGGAGTTCATATTCGTCGTTAGTACTCTTTATTAGCGATTGGAAGTGTGCAGCATTTTTAACTGTTAAACGTGGTGGGTGGAGAGCTCTCTCAGACATCGGATCATGTGCTGACAATTTACCTTTTCGGAATTATGGAAAACCAATTGAAGGTAAACAAAATATTTTATCGTTGATTTATTGCGGCAAGAAGGCTCCACCTTTAGTACTGAAGGCATGGATCATACTCAATTGCGGTTTATAGTTATTGTTACTTTAAATGCATTAAATTATTCCAAACCACACTTAAAAAAGTTTAGATAAATATACCTGAACTCAATTCACGTAATTGGAGGACCAGCTGCATTTTAGGTGAACAAATATGCCCTAAAATCATCTGAGCTGCAGCTCATGTTTTTTACGCCATCCTTATGAAGATTTTTTTTCAGAACAGTCACAATTCATTTGCCAAAATGATAATTGAAAATGCTTCTTTGTTGGTCTTAGGCTGGCCTGTGAAAATGTGGAGCAAAAAGAAGGGAACTTTTTGCCTCTCTTGAAAATTACGATTGTTTAAAAATGGGACGTGCATCATTCATACAGTACACAGAAGAAAAAAAGAATCGTTAATTATAATTAGTTTCCCGGGCTGGGGAATTTTGCTAAAATTATTTAAGATAAGCGTTAACTAGCGTTCACAAGTAGGAAAAATCACAGCATTTTTTTTACATGATTTTGCATTTAATGTGTTGAATTTAAGCGTAGATTTTACAGAATTTTTTGTTTTAATTAGCGTTGATTTTACAATAATTCAATGCTTAGACCTCTGCCTATGAGATTCAAACCACTGACTTTCATGCTTGCTATTCTCCACATCTACCGTTGTCCAAATGTACCTTAGTTTTCTTAAGAATTGCATTTTTTATAACTCGGACTATTAGATCACGTTCCTAAGCGTAGATCTTTCATAATTTTAGTGTTTATAAGTGTAGATATTACCTAATTTTGCATAATCCTACTTGACCTCACATAATTAGATCTTAATCTTAGTACTTAAAAGTTACATTTAATGGAAATGTGGATTCCAAATTACAATTTTTTATTCTCATTGGTTTAAAACTTGAGCCGAAAACCTGAGGTTCCAGTGCACTTAACATAAAAAATCCTACAAAAAACAAGGCAATAACAGTCGCTCTTTTTATGAATACAATCTCCAAACCCAAAACAATAATTTCTAAAAACTTGTAGCTTAATTTTCAAAGATTAGAAACGCAGATATTACTTTTATATAACATCTACGCTAAATTCAACGAAAAATTATGTAAGAAACACGTTAAATTCAACACAAAAAGTGTTTAAGACCTACGCTAAACTCAACGGAGAATTAGATAAGATCTACGCTCATTTCAACGCAAATTTATGTAAGATCTACGCTAAATTCAACGGCGATGCTTCTTCCAACGCCTTCAACGTAGAATTTATTTAAATCCAACGCATTCAATGTCAATCGTACAAAGTTTTGCGTTTTTTGTCACGGCGTTGACGCCAAAAGATTACATAAATCAATAGTATTATTTTGAGAAATCTGAAACTTAATTTTCCACTGACTTAGTGTCCAACAAAATTTTGCTGGGTCATCTTTTGAGCAACCTTTCATTATATGTGTCAATACTCGACCAGATTGAAATTTTCACATTTAGAGACTTCGATGAATGAAATAGCACCACAAAAAGCGAAAATTCTGTGATAAAATATTCCGGCTAATTAACAAAGACCGCATACTTTTTTTTTCAAATTCTCTAGTTACCAACCAGATATGGTGCAGAAAGCACAGATTTATGTTTTTGAAGTTAAAAAGAGTATATAATTTAGAAAAGGAGTTTTCGACAATATATTGACGCCTCTACTGTAGTTTCTGAGAGATCAGGCAAAAATCTGCATACGCGTGGAGAGAGCTGATTTTTGATGCATGAACTTTTGACTTTAACTGGTTTGAATAATGTTCCAATGGTTTAGGGTGATCCTTTAAAATTTTTACAGAGAAACTATTCAAAATGTGATAGTG
>NC_134477.1:26940959-27045959 GCF_964194025.1 Convolutriloba macropyga
TTTTTTTATAAAGTGGCCGCTGTCTGAAAAGGCAAATTTCGAAAGCTTTTGCGATTTGTGGTAAAATACCATTTTGATCATGCAATTATCTTAAAACTTTTTGCCCAAGTTTCATTATTAATTACTTTAAACCAAATTGAAAGGAGTTAATTGATCTTGTGAACAGTGTAACTCTAGAGTTTTTCCGAATCGTCCTGGCAAATAAGAAAGGTGTTGGCATGCACAAGTTTTTGCAAATAAGAAAATAAAAAACAGGTGTTTTCGAAACTATTTGTCTTCCTAATTCACAATTAGCATCCGGATGGCCAATTCTGAATTTCATCAGCAATTGTGCTTTATTGCTTGAGAAATGGGTAAATTAGCTTAAATTAAGTCGTTTCCACACAAGTTTACAACTATTATCTTAAAACAGGCATCGTAAAGCAAACCAACAAAATCGAGTATGCATGCTCGATTTTTCGGACATTGGCCTGCCACATAACGTGTGAATTTCAAAAAAAATTCTTTTTTATGACCTTATTTGCAAATACTTGTGCATGCCAACGCCTTTCTTATTTGCCAGGAGGATTCTGAAAAATTCTAGAGTTTAGCCCATTAGGTAAATTGTAAGTTATACTCAATCATGTACCTCAATCATGTACGAAAAAAGTACACAAGCAATTTACTGAATGTTCCCCTCGCAATTGAAAAATTTACAACTTTAAAACTGAATAATTGTTTCTTATGAAGGTCGTAAAATGACGACATTTTTCTTCATTCACTTGTCTAAGAAATCTAAAACAGTTTGATGACCATAACTTTGTTAAGCAACAAGCTGAGAATAGATGCTGTACTCATGCATGATTCGGCTGCGTTGAAAAATATGAAGTCATAGGATAGTAGAGGAAAGTTTTTTAAAGATGTTATATGTGGACTATACGAGTTGTTCTCAATCAAGTGAACTTAAAATATAACAGTTACCAGTAAAAAGCAATCAGTTCTGTTCAGATTTTAACTTGAGGAAATTCATAAAAGCTTCGGTTTGAAACCACAACCTGGTCCCTTTGATAACAATAAAATGAGCAAGCATTTGCATCTCACCATAGTTTTGCGCCTTTTGAAAGTTGATCATAATCTGAAATTATCAGCTCAGAAGTCTGCGGTGGGGGTTCGAATGAGTTTGGTCAGCGGTCGGCTGTGTCACTGTATCACTTAAGGGGCAATTAACCTTGTAAACTGTGAGACAAGTTTCAGATGTGAAGTCGGCGTTCAATTTGTCTAGAATGACATATCAGACTTTCGGCAGCAACAACAACAGGTTCATCACAATATACGATTGTATGTGCGATGAACGATTTATCAATCAAACATCATCATCATCATCATCATCACAATCAGGAAAACCATCATATAAAAGTGACTATAGACAATGTCCGGTTATCAAACAGAGCATTTTTAGAGCAGTTAGTATCTTCAAATATGCAAATGGCTAAAAAAGGGGGCATCACTCAACTAGTACCGCACCGGAATGTGATTAGCTGGCTCCTTATTTGAAAAATTTGGGTCAGAATTCAAAAAAAATTAGTTTTTTACTTGGACTTTTCAATTGAGTTTTTCTGTTGAGTTTTTCAACTAACCCAATTGCAAGCAATTCATTATTGTTAACGTTATGTTTAGTATATAAAACAGAGTAAAACAAGACGGACAGAATAAGAACAATGATTAATAGATTGGAGTAAACGCAACAGAAAATGTGATTGTTAAAAACTGTTGTTTTTGCAATTTAGACCTCGGCAATGTCCGCAAGAGTAATATATTTTTGTTTAAGCATTTCAGACTTGCGGATTACTTAATAATTAGATGCTTCAATACTGCCCCAGTTGTCATTGATGCCCAATAGAGCGAAATATTGACAGCTATTTCTCAAACTGTGAGTCTATCAATTTTTTAGGAAAAAAAATTCAATTTTCAAACACTTTAATTTTTACAATTTTACGCGCTGATGATTTGCGATATTCATTTTTTCGCAGTAAAATGAGTTACGTACACAAAATCAGCAAAACAAAAAGAATACTATATCGTGCGAGTAAAGAAGTGAAAAATTTTAAAATTGCCAATACGAATGTCAAAAATTGTTTTTTAAAAAAAATTAAATTGGAAACAGTTAAAATCAATTTTCGAGCAGCAAAAATAGTTATGCAGTCAAGATAAAAGGAAATTTATTTCGCGCAAGCAGAAAAGTAAAAAAAAACAAAATTTAAATTGGCGATAGAAATGTCAAAAATTGTTTCTTCAAACTCTACGAAACATTTGAAATCATATTTCCAGCATCCAAAAGATGAGATATTATATCTTGTCGGTCACCACATGTAAATTGTAAATTGTTTTTTTTTTAATTTTTTGTCATAGGATTTGACATATTTGATGCGGGAGACTTCTGCTTCAATGATTTTGTTTCTATTCCACTTGTTTATGGCTTGGTCAAAAGGCCATGTCTTTGCAACAATTAAGCTTTTTTTGCAAAATTTTGGGGCCAAATAAATTATATTAATTGCAAAAGCGGTTAAGGGCTCTATCTTTTGAAAATTTTTTTACTAATAATTGTGCTGAAGAACTTGTAAAAGCTGTTACCCAGGATGAGGTCGCGATCCAAGACAAGTTTTGGCCAGTCCGAACTGGGTTGCGAACAGGGCGTTGCGGCGCTACCCAACTCAATGGTCTGGAAAACATATTATTGGTGCCTTCCGTCTCGCCAATAGCAAATTTTGGTTTGTCTGGTCTGGTCAATACCCACATTTTGGTATGTTTTGTCTGACCACTACCCAATTTTGTGGTCTGTTCAGTCCAGCCTATGCCCAATTTTTGGTCTATTCTGTCTGGCTCATACCCATTTTATTGTCTGTACAGTCGGGAACCAAATTTTTGGTCTCCTCAATCTGGTTCATATTCAAATTTTGGTCTGTTTGGTCTGTGGCATACTAATTTCTTGTCCTACCACACCTGTTCCATACCTCAAACAACACTTTCGTGATTTAAAAGACTATAGCAAAAAAGATATCTCTAATCGGCGTCCAAACAATTTTTTATGAACTAATCAATGCCCAGAAGTCCGGCTCAGTACTGCAGCCTGTCCTCTGCAAAAAAATATTTCAGCTTGAGGTGACCTTTTGTGCAGTAAGTGGCCGATCTTTAGCAAGTAGCAATTTAAAGATTAAACATACACTGAATTGCGATTACTGAATACTCTGTGGTTCTTTGATTTGATGATGTTTTGGTTAAAGAACAGTAAAAATAGTGTATGCTGATTTCCGCTCCTAAAACTTGAAGGCACAAACTATAATGAAGGGTAAGAAAAACCTTTTCGGCGTGGCCCAGAAAAGGTGAAAAGAAAAAATTAAATTTTCTTTTGAATGCTTCTACATGTTTACGTGCGTCTGGCCTAGGGTTTGCTCGGTCTGGCCAAAGATCTGACCAAATCATTGGCCAAAGATCTGGCCAATGATTTGGCCTAACGTCGGGTCTTTTGTTCGGCCTGACCAGAAGTCTGGACAAAGTCTGTCCAGTCTGGCCAATAGTGGCCAAACTCTGCTTGGTCTGGCCAAGGACAACGAAAATCTGTTCTTTCTGGCCAATACCGAGTTTTTGTAGAACTCGTCACTATAACTAGAAAACAAAATTTAGCCCTCCTAGTTCTGAAAATATGCAAGTTGGACAGAATTGTGATGACCTGAAAAAGTCGCCATGTTGCAAACAATGGCTTCCCTCCACTCCATCCAGCGGCTCGTAAACAAAAATAATTGGTCTGCAAAATAATGGACGCTAAATTGTTTTTAACAAACTTTTTTTTTCGAACTTTTCTATAAGAGCTATATAATCAGACCTGACTTTGGCACGAACAAAGTCTTGATAAACCGCTAGTCAGTAGACTTTTATCAATCGGGGGCTGTACATTTTTCAACGTTCAAGAGATGCAAAAGATTGTTTGATAACCGGGCCCTTGCTTGAAGCTTATGAGTCGCACAAACAACAACTCAGTCTTATTTTCCAAGTATCAGTTAACGGCTACCTCGGAGAGGTTGACAATTCCTGGTCTATTATTGGGCGAAAATGGTCATGTTCATATCAGTTCAACCAATCAGATCGCTCCAATTTACCACAGAGAGCTCCTATTGGCTACATCGGAGGACGAAAATACGACTGCCCCTATTATAATACGTTAAGTTACTCAAATGGAGTTATTATTTGTTACCTTGATCCGAAAATCAAAGCTTGTCCAAGCTATGCCTCATTATTAACAGGCAGTAAGTACGAGTTAGTTCAAAATCGCGTCAAAGTTACTCGTCAAGTTGAAGGGCCGAAAAACAACGTGGCTTTATGTACCAACGCACCTTTAGCAATTCCAAATTCAGATTTCCTAACTTGGCATAAATTTGTGGAGTTTATGGAATACCAATTGATGTCGGGAATTGAGGTTGAAGGGTTGTTTTCTTTCTCACGCTGATTATTTTTACCCAACATATAGCTACCAAATTCTATTGTTTTAGGACACATTTTTAAGAAATATATCAATTTTGTCAAAGTCAAAATTAAGTTTGACTTTAAAGACTACAACTTTTTCTCAGCATCGAAACTATCCAGAAAGCTTCAGGCAAATTGATTTGAAGGTTGGAAAAGGGGGGTATCTTGAAGTCGGATAAGAGAGATTGGCATTGCATTACTCTTATCAAGGCCAGCTGTTTTTGCAAATAATTCTTTGTCGCTATGTTAAGCATAAAACTGTTTCAATTGGCAAAATCACAATTGGTGGAGTCTGTTATCAATTACTTGAGAACTAATCTATATGCAAAGCTTCTAAAAGGATACGTACAAGAGAGCTGACGCTGTAAAGAGCCGAGTATAAGGAGAGCCGAAAACAAAATCAGTTTAAAAAGAGCCGAAGGCGAAAAATTACATTGAATTACCTTTAATTGTTAGCGGATTGCCAAAACATTACTTATTTGGGTTAATTGGTCTCATGTTAGGTTGCGATATTTCATATCAAGTCCTATAAACCGAAGAGGCATGACCATGACCCGGGATATTTTCAAGATAATTATCTATTTATTCTCTTTCAGTTTCTTTTTTTAAAAAATACTGAACATTTGTTTCTTAAATACTCGGTTATGACTGGTTGAATGTTTGGTAGTCTCCTTTCAGAAGGATATATAATGGACTGCAAAATTTATCTTAAATTATTGACTGACAATTTCAATAAAATTTTGGATCTCTTTCAATCGGTTCTTTTAACTTCGGCTTTCTTTCAAGTCACCCCCTTTAAAGAGCCATGATATTCATTCAAGCTAATCTTGAATTAGTCGTTATAATCTGCACTTGGTAGCTTTAGGGACGTTTTTGGACTTACTGAAAAGTTCGTCTTTCTTTGATTTCCGCCTATTTTTTATATTTTTTATATTGTTTACATGTTTTGCAGAAAACAGTGACAAGATAGGTATACCTGAATTTGTCACTGTTTTCTGCAAAACATGTAAACAATATAAAAAATTAGAGGAAATCAAAGAAAGCCGAACTTTTCAGTAAGTCCAAAAACGTCCCTAAAGCTACCAAGTGCAGATTATAACGACATTTTGCAGATTAGCTTTTACGAATATCATGAATCTTTAGAAGGGTGACTTATAAGAGAGCCGAAGTTAAATGAGCCGATTGAAAGAGAGCCGAAAATTAATTGAAATTATCAGTCAATAATCTAAGATAAATTTTGCAACCCATTAAAAATTCTTCTGAAAAGAGACTACCAATCATTCAACCAGTCATAACCGAGTATTTAGGATTCGAATTTTGAGTATTTTTTTAAATAAGAAACTGAAAACGAATTAAACTCGATAAAAAAACTGTTTGCCAAGTGATATGGCTGTGCTCTAACCAATCATCTAACCGATTTTATTATCCGCCACCAGCTACTCAATTGGCTAGTATTTAGACCCTGAATCTTCTTAAGTCGCTTAGGTTTTTATCTGGCTTTTATCTCTAACCATTACGCGGTCCTCGGCCTACTGATTTCGTCATTATACAATCACATAATTATTTTTCAATTGAACTTTAACTGACTGGCTGACTGGCATGAAACCCATTCTCAAAATTGGTTTCTGGAAAAAGGGGTTTTAAATGTGTCGTAATTTTGGAATATCCAAGTTTTTGGTATCAGGACGGAGTATCTAAGATAGTTTACTCAGTGAGAACGAAAACAATTACAAGGTGGTAATAATGCCCAAGCCCTGGAATGTGACTGGTTATCCATTCTCAAAGGATCTGTTGAGGGCCATTGACTTCTATGTGAACAGAGGATCTCTGCGTGTGTTGGATTTGCCTTATTACGTGTAATAACTCACTGTGTCGCCCAGCGTAAATCGTAAATAATAAGTAATTACAACCTATATCACAAATAACAAACGGTTTTTGTGTAGATCGCTGCGCGCGGCCTTACTAGACCAGCAAATCCAGTTTAATGTCGCGAAGCCTGAGACTTGGTTTTGCTCATTTTGCAGGATTTGTGTAATTTTTGTGCTGTTTTTTGTATGCTTCTTTTTAATTAAAATTTTAACTGCATTGAAAGATTCGACAAAACTCGATAAAAGGATTTAACCAGCTTTATAGCATTGCTTTTGAGGACAATAACAGTAATGCTTTGTTCGGATTGCCCGAATAATTTTTTAATCACAGAAACAGTTCGTAGTTAATGTGCTTTTGTTCACTTTCTGATGACTTTCTCAATTCCTGACGGATAGTTAAATAATGTAAACAATTTATGTTCACAATTTTAATAGAATAGTTTCAGAATATCACCCCTTTTGGAAGGCTTCCGTTTTTATCGTTGAAATTTAGGTGGTACAGTCTAATTTGGTTCATATATAAGAGAATCAAGATAGAATATGACTTATAAATTCTTTCACTGGATGGAGTTTTGAGTTTATATTTTTAAAGACTCGATGAGAAAACCGGAAGTTTAGGGAAAAAATAAATTTTGTAAAAGTTTTTCAGTGAGCACTTTCGAAGAGTGGAGAAAAGAGAGAGGGGTTCTCTTGTTCATGCCTTCTTTGGAAACAGAGCGAGAAAAGTAGGCGTGAAAAAATTTTCGCTAAGCGAGCAAAACTTTTTGTTCAAGTGCGGATTTTTCAAACGTTTTTTTTTTTTGTTTTTCGAACCCTCTATGTTGTCCGAGGGGTTATTTCAGATTAGGGCTATACATTTAGGGTTGTTTTGATGGCGTTTCGATAGTTTTCAGCTAATTTGAAAGTTTTTCTGCTAATTCTCCGGTTTTAAGGCTATTTTAGCGATTTCTGGCCTATTTTTGTATTTCATTGCTTTTACTTGTCATTGAATGAAAACTTAATGCTCGTGGGAGTTTTTATTACAAATCAAATACAGGTTCTTTGGACTATGTAATTTATTTCTTTTTTGAAATTTGACAAAAAATTGCGAAATATAGTTAAATTATTTCTAAATTTCCTAAATTTACGATTTTTTAAAACTAGAGACATTTTTCTGCTTTTTTGCATTGTCTGAATTTATGTGAGCAACTAAATTGTCTCGATTACTTTTAATATTGTTTTTAATTGGTATTTGCAATGGTGCAAACTAAAAAATTAATTGAATTTTTTTTTAGTTGGTTTGAACTACTTTTTAATTATATTTTTTATTACGATTAAAATAGTCTTCTCGCTTCTTTGACGCTCACTGCGATCAGTAACTAGATATTCGACAGGCTGCTTTTTGGCGAAGGGATCTTCGAGTCTTTTTTGGAATTCTTCAGTCTACATTTTCTGTTTTGTTATCCCCTTGGTGTTATGCAGTTGCCGAAATATCTGGGGAAATTGTTTTTGAGCATAATTCTGTCTAACTTCTTTTTATTCACGTACCGTCTAAGCAGTGTTTCACACCATAAGCACGAAAATCAGATTATAACTACGTGTTTCAAATAGACCATTTAAACCAATAGTTAGTTATATGTTTCTTTCTTGACTTTTCCAAATTGCTTCACTATCAAGACTTTAAGTGTTTAAATAGAACAATGGGCTATTCAGTGAAGGACACTCTGGAATACCAACGGTTAGCTGTGTTTTGTTTTCGCCTAACCCTAATTAATCTTGTAGAGTTTTGTTCTAAATCTTTCCAAATCTAGGATGGTTTATTGGATTAATAACAATTGTCTAGGATTCTTTTTAAGCTATAATTTTGCAAGACTTTTGCCTTCATAACTTTTTGCAAGATCTTAAACTTTTTGTAAGAAAATCTGTGGCATAATCTTTGGAACCGATTTGGAATAATTTTGAAATGTCCTTCAATTTTAGCATCCGATCCTTTCAAATTGTCAAATATTCAGAGAAATACGCGCAATGATTACTTCTTGAGTCGATGCGATGAATTTTTGTAAGAACTGCGGTGAAATGCGTTGAAATATTTATTTTCACCGCATTCACCGCAATCACCGCATTTCTTACACAAATTCACCGCATTCACCGCATTTCTTACAAAAATTTACCCAAAAACCTCGACCCGGGCAGAGATAAGGACATTCTAGAGTTCTTCCATGATCCCCCGAAGAATGCTGCGGACTTCAAAACTGCCACTGTAGCTTTTGTTCTCTCTCTCAAAAGTTTCTCTCTTCATCATTTCAGAGAAAAATATTTTCTATACTTCTCTTTTTTAAATCTTTTTTCTAATTATTTAATTTCTGCAAAAGCGTTAACCCTCCACTCGGTCCAGTTGTTTAGATCTTCGTAGCTAAAAGGGATAAGCAGCTCACAGTAGCTAAAAAGATACACCAGAAGATAAGCTAGTGAAAACAGATATCAAATACGTCAAGTACCCAGAAATAATGAGATATTTCTAACGGCATACAAGCCGCATCACACATGACACAACACTCAGTAAACATGCAGTAAAAATGAAGCATCCTACCTACGAGACAATGGGAGAACTTGAACCTACAGGACCGCATTGGTCCGGAAACCCTGTAAATGGCATATGAGTTTTTGAAACTGAAACATACCAAGGTACACTACTCAAGACTGAATCAGTGACAATTCTGGTTATATCGTTCAAATGGCCATCATAAACTGCCAGAGAAAATTTTTTCTGAAAAAAAAGTAGAGTAATTTCTTGAGAAAAGTAAAAGAAAAACATAAAAAAATTACCATAAAATATGAATTAGAAGATACAGCTGATTGTCAATTAAGGAAGCCCAGAAACTATTTCAATCGCTGCCACTGCAATTTGATGACCTATCAATATCAACACCTATGCGATTTTTATCCCTGAGAATGATTTAGACGGAACATAAGATAATTTGATATCAGTTAAGTGATAAATGTGCCCATACCGTTAAACGTGCATAAAAAAACCATCGTAATAGGCAGATCTATCAGGAGTTACGGACCCTATTATTTCTATTAGATCCAGTTGGTACCTTTTAAATTTCTTTGACCCCAGCCTGATATGTGTAGCTAAATTCGTCTGATCGGGCAACATTTCTGATTTGGGACAAAAATTTTGCTAAACTTGACTCAATTCATTATGTTGGGATTCTAGCAA
Source organism: Convolutriloba macropyga (assembly GCF_964194025.1). NCBI lineage: Eukaryota > Metazoa > Xenacoelomorpha > Acoela > Convolutidae > Convolutriloba > Convolutriloba macropyga. Next base: position 26,950,527 of record NC_134477.1, read on the forward strand.
ATAAACTTTTGATCAATAAAAAAAATGTCGAAACCATTTTCATATTCAAGTTAAAGTAAATATTTTCCAAATGTCCGTAAACTTTTGCAAGTTTCAAATACCTTTGTAATTCTGTCTTGATAAGTTGTTGTCCCTCATCATGGGGGGGGGTTGAGGAACCATAAACTCAAATGGTTTTTTTGTTCAGACAATTTTCGCCGATTGATATATTCATCGTAAAGAGTTATGAGAGGTATTGTTAAAAAGCTCGCCCAGCGTAGAATATCGAATAAAACGATTTTAAACTGGCTATTTTTTTCAGATTTTCCGTTATTTTTCTTGACTTTTCCGATAAAGACATGTGTTATATCATTGGAAAGCCCTTTGAATATAGCTTATATAAGTTTTTTTTTGAAAAATCACTGTTCTGAGAAATTATTTCCGACCGGAAGTACAAGCCCAGAAACAACTGAGACAATCACTGTAAACCACAAAGAGAGCTAGTCCTGCTTCCACTCCCATTGCAACTAGCCTGGAATTAAAATTTTGCCGTTCTTTGCTAACTTTACTTTATGATTATAAAAAACGCAGCTTTCATTTTGATCTTTTATCTAACAAATTATTTAGATCTATAAAATTTGAAACGGTTGAGTGTTTTTAAAGGACGAACAGCAGTAGCAAGGCTGGTTTTGGTCCAATCTTGGACTAATACATTCCAAATAAATATTGGATTGTAATCAGTCGGCCTTTTCTTAAAAAAAATTGATCTTTTTTAAGTTAATTAAAGAAAGAACAACTCAAATCAAAGTTCACTGTTGATGGGTCTAATTGGCTCCCTCAGCAGTTCCAAATTCAATTATCCAGTTTCTTTACTCAAAGGGTTATGGTTGTTTGACTTATAACAATGTTTTTTAATTAAACAATGGCTGATTGAACTTTGCCACCATTTTTTTCTTTATTTGGTCAACTTGTAGCTTAGTGTCAGCAAAGGAAGAATGCTTCTTCTTTCTCTTTTTTATACTGAAGTTAAAAATAATTTGCTCCGAGGTTTCACGCAATAATTTATGGTTTTCTGGCTTTGATACTGGTATATTTCACATTTTCTTTTAATTTTTAGGCATTGGTCCATTTCTCACGTTTTTTTTCTCGTTTTGTCACATTATCACAATATTCACAGCTCACATACTACATTTTTAGAGTTCAAAATAAGAAAAATTGTACACATAAACTTCTTAAAGGGTGTAGATTATAGTTTTATGGGTTTCGACACCGCATTCTTGGAGAATTTGATTGAATTTCTTACATATGTCCTTAACTGTCGTTTTTACTTTCTCTTTTTAAAATATCTTTTGAAATAACCGGGATAATGACACAGGCCCGTTGGTTTTTTTATGGAGGACGAAATGAGTCTGTATTCTGGTTTGAGTAGATGGCTAATAACTTTCATGACTTTTGACACACTTTATTTCCAGAAAAAAAAACAATTTTTAACTATGCATTTTTGTTTTTTTTTGTCTATAGTCTCGTTAATTATAGGCCACCAATATTTTGACACAATATAATGACAATGTTGTGACAAAGGGAAGGTGCAAGCGTACAAAGGTTTTTTCTTTTAAAGAGTTCGTCACGGATTTACTGGCTTCGTCACAGGTTTTTGCAAAAAACAGTGAACTAGTTTTTTTATTTTTGTCTATATTTGACGTTCTTGTTGTAGATGTAAGATAAACTTTGTATAATCACGAGTCTCGAGCGCTTCCTTTGAACAAATAAATAGACCTATTTTTTATGTCATTTTGTAGCTAATGGTTTTCTTGACCTTGAAAATAATTGTTTTCGAAAAACACAAAAGTTTTACTTAACTTAGCCCTTTCTCTTTTTTATCTACTTTCTACCTATTCTGATTAATGACAGGTCGGATACCACGTTATTGGCGTTCAGGGAAAGCTCGATTGAACATATTTTGAGGGGCAAAAGATGGCTTAACGGCTTCGACAGCGTTTTCTCGCAATTTTTATTTGAATTTTCGTTTGTTGTTTTTATGTGTTGTTCTTTTTGTAACCGCATAAGAAAATAACAAATGAGAGGTATTAATGGATTCCTATAGAGGCAAATGTGATCAAAAACATTTTGGATCTTTTCAATTGTTATCTAATGGTGTTGAATTACTTACTATTTAATTACTTTGAAATTAATTGTTTTTAAAAGTATTATCCAGTTTTTTTTGCTGGATTTTTTTACGAGTTATTTTTAGGAGTTATTTGCGTTGGAGTTGATCTTTTTGTTTTGTTCTTACATGATTTTTTGAAAAATAGCTTAATTTTTGGGGGTTATCTGTCTGTTCCTCTTTTGGTAGACATTTATGCAAAAAATGCGGATGAGCGGGGTCGGAACTTTACGTGCGAACGCAAATTACAGAGCCTCCTTGTTCATATCTCAAATTAGCCATCGGCAAACAAAAGCGTCAGTACGAGCAACTAATAGAACGTCAGAACTTCAACATGCATCAGCAAAGCGTAATTGATTGGTAAATCTTATCCAAAATTTTCATAAATTGATAAACAGCTCGAATATCTTTAGTTCTCATTAGAATTATAAAAGGAGTTCGATCAAAAACTATACCTTCACTTGCCTAAATGACCTCTGATCAGTGTTAACGAGATTGCACATTAAGTGAATCTCAAACCAAAGAACAGCGACAACTGCCTCTAGAATGCACGATCTGAACAATAATCTAAACAATGTCTGATCAGTTATCACTTTTTGCGGCACAATTTGATCAAGTCATTTCGGACAGGAATCCCAGCCGCAATATCATCAGAGTTCTAAATATAGGCAACCTAATCAACAACTAGCAGATTGATTATTTATGACTAATTATCAGAGTGCGAGGGACGTGTACTTGATGATGGCTGCTGTCAAAGTGTGGCACTACACACACTGTTACCTGAAGCATTCCCTGGAGTTCAAGTACATTACAGTGATGGACTTGGATGAGGTGGTGGGATTCAACATGGACAGATATCCACAAGGAATCAATCAAATCGTAGAACAGTTAGAGAAACACTACAACAAAGGTATGTACTCAAAATTGAACTGAATCATCCAAAAAACCAATTGACTAAAAATTGGTTCACAATGAGTGCAATTCAGGAAAACACTACAAAGCTTTCGTATCAGAACGAGTCTAGCTTGCAGTGGGCAATAAAAATAAGAACTATGCTTTATTTATCAATTGGAATGTTTAAAACGAATGAATTAGTGCATGAGCATGCCAATATATGCCAATGACTAAGTCGAAAGTAATGGATTAAGCGCGAAGACGTATGTGTTTTTTGTAAAAAAAGGTTCAAATAAAGCTTGGAATACGACGAGCAAAAGGCCATTCAGTCGAAGTTAGAATGGTTGATAATTCTACAGGTTTTAGATAAATCCATAAACTAACCTTTCTATTGAGTAATCCATCGAATGCTTTCCTTTTTGCAAAATATGGGCATTTGAAAAAAACAAAAACAAAATGTACGTTAAATATAGATAAAATATCTTTTAGTTTTCTTGTGATGCGTGGGCTTTTGGTCGACTGAAAATTATCTCTGAAAATTAACACTCTATCAAAACTGAATTTATAAGAAATGAATCAGATTGCAAAATATCAGATTGTCATCATTTTGTAAACGGAGACTAAAAAAACAGTTCTCAAAACCATCTTTGAGCAAAAAATCCAAATAGGTTGAAATTAAACACTCTAGAAATGCCAAATGCGCTGCAGCCTATGGATTAAAATACAAAACAATCCCAGAAGAAACATTCCAGGACAAAATAGTACAAAAAAAACAGACAAAACAATCCAGACCGATAGATAAAAGAGGCCTCAGTGTCATTGGCCAATAATGCTCTGTCTTTGGACGCTGAGCTACAATTTTTCTTCTCAATATCTGCAGGAACTAGTAAAAGTAAAAGTCTATGAAATGTGACACCATGGATGCGTTCATTGCAAAGTCTGTTTCAGTCATTATTTTTTGTAATTAAACAGTTCCAAGAAGACATGCCATCAGTATGTTGACGGTGTCTAATTTTGCCACTGCCTTCATAAACGAGCAACTCCAATTTTATGTTTGTCTAAACGAATTACATGGTACCAAATTTTGTGATTATGACGCCAAACTTTGTTTGGCACTCTTTGAATGCTTTTCAAATAAAACAAAAGATGTTATTGTTCTTAACAAATAGTTTAACTTCTACATTTTTTTGTTTCATAATTTGATTTATTTTATCTTGAATTGAGTCACCATATGTGACTTTTTTCTTGGAATTGTTTCCTGCTTTTTTATTCTCATTTGTCTAAGACCGTTTTGTCTGGAACTACTTTATTATTTAGGACTATTTTGGCTTAGACAGCGTTGTTTGCGATTGTCTTGTATGAACACACTTACATGCTTATTCACTGAAATCAAAAACATTATGATTGCATGAAAATCAAAATTAAATTGTCTCAAACCATCAGTCTTATTCTGGTTTTGTTTTGCATTACTTGTTGAAGTGGATGGACAATGAAATTTAACTTTTGAACACTATACATAGTTTAAATAGTGATTTTTAAAAAAGTTTCTTTTATAATTTTTTTGCAACAAGGAAAAAGAAACAAATGTATTGCCGCAAGAAAACTGCACAAACAATAGCTTCTGCTTATGGTTTTGTTTGCTCAAAAGAGCAGAGAGTTCAAAGAACTCTGCGGTAAGGATCACATTCTTTTAACTGGTAAGCCAACAGCCTAATAAGCTTTTCAAATTAAAAGTGGGATAGTATTTTGCAGAGTAAGCTATTGTTTTTTCTTCACTAACTTTACGTCCATGTGAAAAAACTTCTTGGAGTTCATACTTTGAACTCTTTAATTCAGCGACGTTGTTTCGGATGTAAAGAACATTAAGCTGGTTTTTTTTAATAATTGATTCGTTTTATCCTTCCAATGGTCGTAAATAAAGCAACAGAAAACATCTTTTGTAAAATAATACCATAAAATCATACACATGTGAAAAAACTATTACTCTTCTGGTTCAAAAGTCAAACACACCAAAGTTATTTGCTGTTATTGCTGAGCAAGTTTCAATCGTAGAACTTTCTATCTATGGAGTTTTTTCCATTTTTTGAAAAAGAGTTTTGACTCCATTTTTGATTCCATTTCTGAGATCCGTTTCCTTTACACAGTGATAGGAAGATCTAATTTTAAGACCGGTTAATTAAGAGTAAAACCTGTGAGATGCAAGATGCTTACTCATTCAACAGAAAAACTGTGCCACCTCTAATCAGATTCCTGTTTGTTTAAACATTAGTCAATCATCCGATTTTGCCATTTTTGGTATATTTCGTCTTTTGATCAGATTGCCGAGTGCAGCTGATCTTATTCAACTAACTGGGTTTTTCTTTCAGGTCTGGGAACTAACCAGATTTAGGCCTCGTCTTATGGAAGGACCACGCTCTACTATAATCATTAATGAAATGCCTTGAACACCTGGACTTGATACATGTTTTTTCCATCGGCTTATAAAACCAAAATCTTTTTTACAGCTCAATTCTGTTTTAGACAATTCAGTGAAAGCTTTCCAATTGACGGAGAGGCGCATGTTGACAAGAGGCTGTGAAGCCAAATTTCACAACATATCATTTACGAGAATGAACAGAATATCTGAAAAATTGAACACATCATGGCACCAATGGTCTATTCTTACCAGAAACATCGCTAAAAGGAAAAGTTAGTTGTGAACCAATAAATGCGGCTTTTGAAATTATTCGCAGCTGAGTGTATGTATTGCATCACTTACAGAATATTATTTGTTGGAACAATTCAGTCTCCCAAATTCCGCTAATACTGTATGCTTGACTCATCCTATCAGTTTAATCACTGATTTTAGTAGCAATAAAAATTAACTAGATGTAGGTGGAATGTTTTCTTCACCGAAATTCTCCCTACAAATGGCTTAAAAGTTTTTCACGGTTACCTGAAACATGCATGAGCAACATGCATATTTCGCTCCAGTTTTTTAACATCATTTTAAATTCTCCATGAATTTTGAATTTGAATTATTGAGTTTAATTTGTGTATAATTGAAATTTGATGCACTGAGCATTCACTGCAAACAATCATGGTTTTTTTTAGCTGGATAAAGGTGAAATAAGGTTTTTACTATGTAGGTGAATATTTCTGGTTTGCAACTTTCTTAATCGCTTTTACAGGCTTTATATAAATTGATCATCAAAATTAAGTTTCCTGAAGATTCGAACTCCTAGGTGTCTGCATCATTTTTGTGCTGCTTTCTATAGCTGCGAAGCTGCAAGCTGAGCTAAGCTATATCGCGGTGCTCTTGGTTTTTTTACAATTCAAAGAATTTGAATTGTATTGGGGCGCTGTCTTTTTTTTTACGACTCGAAGAGGAGTATTGGTTTTCTTAAGGTTTTTTTTTACCGGAAGTACTATTCGTTCATACAATGTTTTGACCTAAATGCGAGAGTGAGTGAAATTGCAGTGTGAACTAATTTTTTCTGAGCGAGAGAAGTTTTTTGATCATGCGCTGCAGTTAGTGAATAACTTTTTGACTTTAAAAAATTGTTTTTGACTGAATGGCACATACAGTTAACCGTTTTTAGCCGTTTTTCGTCTGAGAAGCGCATTTTTTTGCTTGTAATTTGGTTTTTTGTAGAAATAATCTTTATTCGATGCTATATGGAATTTCAACCTCTGAATTTGATACCACAGTGTTTTACAGAGCCTGAAAATGAGTTTCAATTTCAAAATTGGCACATATTTCTTCATTTTTTAGTTAATTTTTGGCTTTATTTTATTTTAATTTCTTCATTTTTGGATCTTTTAACCGTCATTTTGTCAAAAATCAGTCCATATGGCATTCTCTTTTTGATAATCCATATAGTCAACGCCTCTTTCTACCTCGTTTTAATTTTTTTTTTTTGGAAAATTGTACATATGCTAATCAGATTTCGGTAGTTTTTTTTTCCAATTTTCGTCAGTTTTTTGTTTGTATTTTGGTTTTAATTACTAGAATTAGTCTTTTTGTGCAACACGAGGTACTTTATTTTCGTTTCAAAAAAGACTTGATAATTTTTCGGCGTTAAGGTTTTGAAAAACAGTCAAAAGTTTTTCATAAATGCAGTCTTAAAAGCTTTTTGACTAATTTTTTTGAAAAATGTTTCAATGTTTCGTATGTTTTAATTCTTCTTTTCAAATTTTTTTTGTTCTCTTAACGAGGATAGATCTTTGTATCGGATAACTAGTTATCTTTCTATGTCTCGAATACTGAACAACGAAATGTATTCGTTTTTCTTGAGTTTTTTTTTAATTTGAATTTTAACTTCCAAAAATAAAGAATGTCTTTATTACGGTGTGCCTTACATCCTGTCCATATTCTTCACCTTCTTAGGAGTATTTTTCTAGCTTTTTCTTGGCACCTACAATTATATTCGGTATATTGATTTGTTCAGTTGTTGAAAAATTAAATGATTTTGCTTTTTCTTAGATTTTTCAAGGGAGGCACAACAAGGAAGAAATATGTGTTGTTTTTTGTTTTAATTGCAGTCATTAGAAGTGTAATTAGAGTGGTTTTCGGCTTCTTAAATTTGAGCAGACTTCTTTGAAAAAAATTAACTTAGTTTCTAAGATTATCATCTGCCGTTTGCTTTCGCGATCTTTTTGAGATTAGAACCATTTGAGGGCAATTGATAGACTTTTTTGAGGGCAATTGATAGCCCTGTCAACTTTTTCAGCCTATCAGTATACTGTCCATCTTAATTGTTTCGGATTTGTTAACATTACCAAACGTTTTCAATAGTATAAAAATTTGCTGCATTTTGTTGCTCTTGGTGACAGTGGTTTAAGTTTCACCAATTTTTAGATCTGACCTGGGGAGCTTATGGGTTAATGGTTTAATACAAACGATAATGGCTTCCGCTGCAATTACGGTTTTTTTGTGAAGCTTTGACGCTTCGAGTTGCTTCCGGAGTTCTTCCGGCAGTGTGTTTTTAAGATCGGTTCACACATTTTCATGATTTTTGAAGTCAAATTGGAGTAGTGATTTTGGTCATGCCGAAACATGAAGCGGAGCGAAAAAGCGAGCGGTTTTGCGGCGTGAATTTTTTTCACTCCAAATTTAAAGTAGATTGAGAAAACGGTGTTTGAACGAAAATTTGCTTTCTCGCTAGTGGTTTTTTGTTCCCATGCGTCAATTTCACTTTGATTTTTACTGTTTTTTCGATTTTTTGGATCCGTTTTTTTTCTAAATGGTTTTCCCAATCCTTTCATAGTCCGTTCTAGGTCTAGTTTTCTGTTTAGTCAATGAAAATTCTTTGAATTGTACGTCAGGACTTGTCCAGCTATGTTTTTGTCTCGTCGTCTGACGCTCTTTTTTCGTTTTACATTTGTTCACACAGCAAAGCTGAAAAAGTCAAATTTTATGGATGACTTCTTCCTCTCACCAACGGCATTTCCGCGCGTGACGTCATTTTTCACTCGCTGTAGCAAAAATTTTTAAGTTATTTGCGTGATTAGATTTTGATCATACGTGACTTACCTCACTCAATAAAATGAGTTGGCATTTATTTGCTTCACTTAGAACTTAAAACTTCGAGTGAGTCACTGCAAATGTTCTATAATTGCACCTTCTTAGCGTCAGGGAAAGCAGCCATTAATGTTATAGTAAGACAAGAAACCAGAAAAAAGCCACAACATTCACGAAAGTACTGTGAGTATCGAAAAACTGAACAATTAGTTAAAAACATAAAAAACATCAAAAGACACTATTTTTTTGTTTAGAAAGGAAATAGAGCCAGAATGATTGAGAAAATTTTTTAATTTGACAGAAAAGTCAAAATTCAAAAGTTCCTTGATAATTGTTTAAAATAAATATATTCAATGTCTGAACAGCCATTAGATGTCATTTGAACGAAAAAGACAGATTAACTTAAAAACTGTTACGAAACCGACTGGAATCTCGTTTAATGAGACTGGGACTAAATAAGAAGAACAAGCATTTAATACAAGCAAGACTCAAGAATTTTGTGAAGGTCCAGGAAAACGTTTTGCACAGCCATAACAAGCATGAGGGTTCGCCATAATTTTTGGGAAGGATTTTTTGAAGCTGAATTGAATTTCAAACGAAGTGTACCAAAGGTGCTTAATTTAATATAAAAAATACACGTAACACATGGCTTACAATGCACTAAATAGCGAAGCACTTTGTCGAGGCCATATGAAGATCCATGAACATTTCCATGACAACATGATAACTTTATTGGGCTGAATTTGATTGCAGATGGGATCTGGTATTAACGGAATCTTGTTATAAAAGTTGAATTTTCTGTTATTGACTTATAACAAAGAAGAAAAGAGTTCGAATGATAATGACGATGAAAAACACCGCGCCAATAAAATCTGAATCTTCTTTATTGGTTTGAAAAATCCTCAATTATGCTGAAACTAGTATTGCTATAAAAATTTTTGTCTGCAACCTGTAGGTCTGCATGTCTTGCAGATTTGAATTGGGCTAGAAAAACACATTAGGTGTCGTTTTATCAAGTTGAACTGAATTACCAAAAATTTAGGAAGAAGAAAGACTGGCTTACAAAGCAAAGAAAATGTGAACAAAAACTACGGAGATCGGCATGAGTCAGATGTTCACAAAATTAAAAAAAAAAGGTTTTCATTAGTTCATTAGTTATTCTACGCTTAGCAATATTTTCTAATGATACCACCACTCACCAATTTCTGCGAGGAATATATCGAACGACCGTAGTCGACAAGATAACCTGTCGAACAATTAGTTCTTCTACCCCTCACATTAAAGTGGGATTGTGACAAAAACCACAAGCTGCCTCCTTGGATACATCCAGGCTAAATTGACAGTTCTTTAGAGAAATTCTTTAGCAATCTTTGTACGAGGGTGCTAAGTAGATTTTACAAGAGCGCTTGTACGATGCAATTTTGGAACAGTTTTCACAAAATAGCCACTTTTTACTAGAATCGAGCAGATTAGGTGGTTTTCGCAAAACTCAAAGTTTTATCAAATCTTTGCAAAAAGTGGCTATTCTGCAATATTATCATGAAAACTGGCTAATTTTTAAAAAGTTTCCGAAGACGCTATATCTTGCAATTGTTTTAATAAAATATATGGAACACAAGTTTCTTTTTGAAATTTTCAGCTAAAATGAAACAATTTTTAATTAACATTGATTTCGACGACGGAGACCTATATTTGAAATTATATACTAAAAACCTATGTAAGAATTGCGATGAAGTAATCAGAAGCAGCCTGAGACTTTAATCCGGCTATATTATAGGGACGGATGCTCTGAGGGACTCTGAATTTTGTACGAAATAAGCTAAAAAGTGCTGAAATTAATAAAAAGATTTAAAAAGGTAAATTTATGTTGAAACATTATATAGCGAGTTTCTGAGCGGGAAATTTGACAACGTATAGACTACTTTTTTCGTATACCACCTAGGTCAAAAATTTGTTCCCTCTCAGACTGTACTCTGGCAGTGACACTCCTCCTTAGACCCTCAAATCATTTGAATAAGTCCTTGAGTAGGTTGAAAAGCAATTTATGTTGAAACACTAAATAGCGATTTTTTGAGCGCGAAATTTGACAACGTATCAAGTACTTTTTTCGTATACCACCTAGGTCAAAAATACTAATACACTAGACCGAATACACCAGACCAGACTACCAGACCACAAACCAGACCACAGACCAACTTAAGATTTAGCGCTTCTACTACACCAGACGCAACTACTACACCAGACCGAAATCTCGACTATTGGTTCGTTCTCCCTAATTTTTGGGTGACAGCACACACCAAAATAAACGTCAAGAACATTCTGTGCTCAGCACATTACCTTGTGAGCTCAACTATTATAAACCTTTTCCTGGCTATGGGAGTGCAACACTTTGCACTCCAACTCAACATAAAAATACGCTTCTGAAGCTAAAATAAACCTATTTTCCGATTAAGAGGTAATATTTGAGGCAACCTCACGTATCTCAATCCGTGTATGTGTGTTCAACAGTTTGTCGACAAGTTGTTTGTTCAGTTTTTGTAAGTTATTTTACAATCAATCTGAAATAATTAAGATTTCATAGTAGAAACGCGAAGCGTACCAGTCAATAATATGTCAAAACGACCGCATGTTTCTGGACCAAATTCTCGAAAACCACTGAAAGAAAAAAACAGCAGTCACAGGAACTAAATCACGGCTCAAGCCCAGTTCAATTCAACAAACAGATCCATAATCCGTTCACTCTACGACGAGTTATTAGCGAAACTATGTACGGTACCAAACTCCAAAATTGACCTACAACGACTGACGTTTTGCTAAAATACACACTTATTTCTCAATAATGCTTGAAAGAAACCACACCAAAATTATAGGGATCAAAGTACGGCTCAGGGAGAGTTCGAATCAAGAAACAGATCCAAAAACGGTTCTTTCTGCGTTGAGAAATTTCAAAATTAAGGTACCGTACCAATGTCTGAAACTGACCTAGTACGACTGACAACTACCACTATTTCTATTACTAGTACCACTGAACTATGGAACAAATAAATATGGGGATACTCACCACTAACTCCGAAATCTGAAACACTAAAACTGAACGTCAAATGCAGCCTTATGGACGTTTAAGATGGTCATCAATGTAGTGTTTCTCTCCTCAGGAGGTCAATCTGGGGTCAAGATGCTGGCCAACTTCTCAAAAACGGCTAAACAAAAACCAACACCCTTAGTAATGTTTGTAGAGCTGCTAGAGATACGCATTATTTTTAAAAAAATGAGTCCAATCGGTGCAGTCTTCACGGAGTTATAGCAAAAACAAAGTACCGTATCAAATGACCCCAGTGCAGAGATACAGCACAATCAGAGCTAAAATTGACCTTCTGAACTATATAAAACGACCTATAAACTATATACGGGGACAATCCCTATTATCAGACAAGTCTAACGGACAAACTATCTTGTCTAAATTAGCCTGTTTTGGTGGTCTAATATGTAGATACACCAAATGGACCGGACACGAACAGGTCAAAATGGGGATATGTGTCCTGGCCAATTTCTCGAAAACGGCTGAAAAAAACAAAACGCCGTTTATAGGGATCCAGGTACGGCTCACGTTGAGTCCAAATCAAAAAATAGATCAACAATCGGTTCACTGTACGAGGAGATATTCCAACATAAAGGTACCGTACCAAATGACAAAAATGGACAAGTACGGGTCACGTTTCGCTAAAATTGATAACCTGAATTACGTAATACTACATACAAATAAATTTATGGGGAAACTCTTCTCCAATTGAGGATTCTAAAACACTAACATTTGTTGGGTAAATTGCGTTTTTCGGGTCCGAAATTTGGGTCACCCGGAATAGCCCGAAAATTCGACTGATTTCAAATTTCAAAACTGATAATTTTTTGATTAGGCGGATTTCAGAAACCAAGCAAATACTGCAACCAAGAGGGGTTCAGTGCCAACAAAACAAGACAATGCCCGCCCAATTTGTTACAGTAGTTTTAGAGAAATCGTCAAACACATGAAGCGTACCCAGATTTTTGGGCCATTGGGACACCCCGATGTCTCGCAAAGTCGCGCAAAACGACCAAAAACGGCGCCCCGTAGAAACATCTGAACGCCAATCAAGTCCACTCCGTAGTTACTGAACCCCCAAAACCTGTAGTGCGAAGTGGAAAAAAATCTCACCTCGCCATAGAGGCCACGGTGTTTTGTGTGTTTTGAAAAAAAAAATAAATCAAACAAGAACTTCATGTTTTCGCAAAAAATGAAAAATTATTGATTTGCCAAAAATAAAGTATTATAAAAGCTCCTTGAAACCAAAAATGTTCTAAATATTACAATTTGCAAGTAACAAGACCCCAAATTAGAAGAAACACAACATCAAAACTCAAAAACGTTTTGAAACATCATAATTTTTTATTTTTCTTAAACATACAGCCTAATAACCTTCTGAGAAGGTCGATTTCAATAACAAGTTAACTACTGGAGACAAGAAGAAAATCTATTCAACAACACGCGACTGTGTCCGTCTAACTTGGCACAGCAGCTTGGCAGAAAGCATGAGAAAAGTGAGGCGTGCCCCGATTTTTCTGCTTATAATTTATAATTTGCGCAACAAAATTCAGGAAAGCGACACGAACCTGCCCCTCCAACAAGATTCAGGACCTAAAGTATTTTCATTCGTATTTTTCTGCACGCTGAAGACCTCTTCCACGAAGTAGGCACAATTTCCTACCTCGCCGCAAAGGCCAGGGTATTTTGTGTGTTTTGACCAAAAATGAACCCAAAAAAGAATTTCATGATTTCACGAAAATTGAGAAAACATTGAATTTGAAAAATTAGAGATTCCAAAAAATTCATACACCCAAACAGAGCCTAGATAACTCAAATTGCTAGCAATATACCACAAAAAACTGCATCATTACTAAAAAAAAAACATTTTGAAATTTTATTTATTTAAAATTTTTAAAGTTACAGCCTAATAACCTTCTGAGAAATCCGATTTCAGCAACAAATTAAAATTTTTTAACAAGAAGATCTTACCTTTAACAAAACGCGACTATGCGCATCTAAATTGGCACAGTAGTTCAGGAGAAATCATTAAAAACGTGAAGTGTTCCTCGATTTTTCTGCTAATAAGAAATAAATTTCACACAAATTTTTGCAAAGCGACATAAACCTCTCCCTGGGACATGATCCAGGGCGCAAAAAGGCATATTTTTTATCTGGATGCTGAAGACCTCTTCCAGGTAGTAGAAACTCTTTCCCACCTCGACGCAAAGGCCAGGGTGTTTGTGTTTTGACCAAAAAAGAACTCAAAGAATTTCATGATTACACAAAAATTGAAAAAACATTGATTTCAAAAAATTATGGATTCCAAAAGCTTCATGAACCCAAAAAAAAGATAATTAACACAATTCCCAATTAACTATAACACAAATAAATGAAAAACTGCATCAATACTAAAAAAAAATTTTAAGATAATTTTTTAATTTTTTTCAACTTAAAGCTTAATAACATTCTGAGTAGGCCGATGTCAAAACCAATTTAAATTTGTTGTCGCGAAGAACTTATAACCAACAAAACGCAAATACTCCGTCTAAATTGGCTCAGTAGTTTAGGAGAAATCATCAAAAACGCCAAGCGTGCCACGAAATTTTTGCTAATAAGACTTAAATTTCACACAAAATCTACTAAAGCAACATAAAGTTGCCCCTCGGACGTAATTCAGGACGCCAAGCAAATGCATTTGGTAATTTTGGAGAGGGAAGACCTCTACCATGAAGTAGGAACAATTTCCCACCGCGCAGCAAAGGCCACGTTGTTTTGTTTGTTTCGAGCAGAAAGAACACAAACTAAAGTTTTATGACTTCACAAAAATGAACCAATATTGAGTTTTAAAGATTAAGGATTCCGAAAGCATCATGCACCGAAAGCTTCAAACAAAGTCTAAGTAACAGAATTTGCAAGTAACCAAACCGCAATTGAAAGAAAATTTACATCAAAACTAAAAAAAACATTTTTTTAAAGATTTCTTAAAGATTGGTTGGACAAAAGTATATTGCGTTGTACAAATAATTTATAGTGATACTTTGCGAAATACCAGTTACAAAAAAATCATATTGTAGTTTTCTCTTTGAACTTAATAAAAAAACATTTTTTGGCATAAGATCAACAACGAAGTTAACGTTTGATTTACCAAAAAGTGAGTCTGGCTTTCTGTATGATGAGCCGAAACTTTAATTGGAATGAAAGAAGAACAAAAAATGAAACTTCAAAAACTTACCAGTTCTTTTCGAATGAAAAAATTTCAAGGACATTAACACCAATAGCTATCAACATAAGGAATCAAATAGAATCACATATACTTCATGAGGAAGACAAGTGGAATTAACAATGAGCAGAATATTCTATACGACTACAAAAAGATCCTCAATTACCGATAGGATCGGTAACAAAATATTCCAACTGGTTGTTTCTTTGTAAATAACTTGTTTGGTTAAAAAATGAGAGGAAGATTGAAAGTGTTTGTTTTCGTCTTTTTCTAGAGAAGGTTAATTAATCTTAAAATAGACGGATTTGGTTGGCTCAAGATGTCTCTAGTTATCTGTCGAAAATTTATTTTTGAATTCAAAATCTTGCAAGAAATTTGCAAGATTCTTGCAAGATTTCACATTCAAAAGGCGTTTACGGAAAAAGTCAAATAGGTTCAGTTCTGCTGATCAAAAATTTTTACATCAGTCATTTCATTCGGTTTTTAGTTAGTTTGAGCTACCAGAAATACAAAAATAAAATTTTCAGAATTCAAAAACTTGCAAGATTCTTGCAAGGTTCTTGCAAGATTTTGAATCCGGGCTAAAATTTTTTTATTGAATTCGGTTTTGTAATTTATTCAAAAACATTAATTGCTTCAAAGATGTTTTCTAAAACATTTGTAACCTGATTTATTTTTTTGCCTTGATTGATATCTTGCAGGATTCTTGCAAGAATCTTGCAAGTTTTGAGTTCAGTCATCACTAAGGTGTGACAAATTAATTTTCACAGATATCTCAGTTTATTTTGACTACAAATTTTGAAATGTTTCAGCCGAACATATAGGAAAAGCAATCATACATTCAGATGCATGCTTACTCTTGTACCATCATGGCTGTTCTCGCTACGTGCCTCAACATCCTTCCGAGTTCTTCAACATGAGGGAGCTATCTGGCTTGGAAGATGAGAAATTCTATCGGAGGATTGACGCTGAAAGATTTGGTGTCTATTTGTATCATTATCGAGATTGTGACTCTAACAGTAAAAAATGTTGCAGTCATAGTGGAGGATTAGCCCATTATTATCACCCCAAAAATGAACAAATGCTTCTTGATCGTGTTTCTGCAACAGCTCTTCTATTATTCGAAGCCTGAAAGCAGATTTGTTCTTTCACTCACGATGAAAAGTTATCAACTGAGCTCTAATGCAAGCATATGATCTAATGGAAGCATAGATTTGCGATAACGTCAGCTCACCCTTATAAAAAATAATGAAGTGCACTGCAGTCCGGATCGAGGACAGCAGCCAAAATTAAAGTCCGATTGAACTCCGATAAAGATTCTATTTCAGTTTCATCTTCTTAGCACAGATAAATATATTGCAAAATAAGTTCCAAACCGCTCTTGTCATGTTTTTAATCAAATGAATTTCAGCCTTATTTAAAACTATTGATGACAGTTAGGCCAGATTTTATTTTAAAAAAAGGCTTTTTGATGCACTGTTTAGTAATTTAAAAGTTGAGTCGTCTAGCTGTTCTCTTCTAGACCGAGGAAAAAATTTCCCTGGATGGAATATGCTTTCAATTTGCAGGTAAAACAGCTTTAAAAAATTTAAATCTATATTTCTAATCCCAATCATTATTTTATTTTTTTAAAGATTATTTGCTTAATTTTATCAGGACACAATGGAGTATGACTTTATGTTATGTTTGAATAGATTCTAACTCTAAAATTTTTTTGTAAATCAATAGGGAATCTGAACTCTATAAAAACCAAGAACATTGATTGGCACACCTCAAAAAAAGGCAAAAAACCTCTTAATAAGAGAAAGGAAATAGATTTTGCTCCAAAATTTTGATTGGTATTGGTCTTTTGAGCCACTGATATCAACAATGAGGCTCTGTAGTGTGCGTTCCATTATACTCTTCATACTGTTCAGACCAGACCCCGCTCATCAACATTTTTGTCTTAACTCTCTTCCAAATGTTGAACCTATTGAAAGTTCATTTTTTTAAAAAAAATAATTTGTACTTGAATGAGCAATCACTTTAAACTCAAACCGAAAACGAATTAAACAACGTCGTTTTAGGGGGTCGAAGAGATGTGTCATTAACTAGAATACGAGGCAAGACAATCTTCAAAACTAAACAACAAAAAATCATTAATTATGGACAAAAATCAAAGTTTAACACAAACTTATCAAAGACTATATTGAAACCAACAAATCTTAAAAGAAACAGATTAAATTGTACATCAATAAAAAGATACGGAACTTCTGTCCTTAATGAGACGAGGTACCGTGTCGACAAAACGAAAAAGGGCCAAGCTAAAAATTACAGTAAATTTTTTGAAATAATTTGGTATCAAAGTAAAGAAACTCATTAGCCATAAACCGAAAAGGAAATTATTAATTAGGCTCTTTTAAAACTCCGATGGAAGAAATTGAGAGCCTCAATGATCCCGAATGAGTCTTAGGGCTATTAAAAGAACGAAAAACACCGTCATTAGTCAAAAGTTTAGTACAGTTTGCTATAAAATAGATAATCGCCAAAGCCAATAAAAAGTAGTGTTGTATCTACCAAACAACAATAAAAATTAAATAGTTGCACCTGCGGTAAATTGCTATGGAATTTGTCGTTAGTGTGTTTTTGTGACAGAGCACCAAAAGTTAAAATAAGGGCAAAAATTTTGAAATAACTGATTTTTTATGAAAACTCAACTCATAGTATCAAAGCAAGAAAAACATTAATTTAAGAAAAATCCAATATGTAAATTCAACTTTAAAACAAACAGAAAAATATTCTTCTTCAATGAGACTAAGCTCAAGAGCACGCTTTTTCAATAATTTTGCTTTCATTGATCAATCGAATAACTTTCATCAATGAGATTCAGGTACAAATTGACAGAATTAAAAAATAAAAAGCCGGCAAATGAAAAACCTGAGGGACTACAGGATATTTTCAAAACAAAATTATCAAAGTCGTTAAAAATTGCACAGAAGTGAAATCCTCTGAACTAAAAGATTCATTTATAACACCAGAGGAAGCCATTAGTACATTTCAATATCCAGAATAAATCACCTACAAACAGAACCAATTCTTAAAACATGAAAAGGCAATTACGAATAAATATGAATGCTCTTGGTAGTAGATTTGACCTCCCTGTTCAAATTAAGCCAGAAGTTGACAGAAAATGATTTAAAAATTTGGCGAATGCTCAAAAATCCTGCATTTTTTGGAAGAACATTTTTTTGAAGGTCATAACAACAATAAAAATTTGAATAAAAATACCAGATATGTTAAATTTTAGCTCCTCAAGACGCCTGAGTTGTCTCTATTGTAACTAAGTTTTAAGATTGCAAAGAAACAAGAATTAAAGACCTTGAATTATCCAAAAAAATATTCAGGCAAACACAATCTTGAAGCCAAAAAATCATGATTTTTAGCTTAATTTTTGAAATATGTTCGTTGGATCTCCTTTGCTTTTAAATGGGATTTATTGAGAACAGCAATTATTTGAAACATTTCAGTTTTCTTACATATCATTAAAGAAACAAAATTTAAAACTTACATAGAAAAACAACGCCCTATACAATCCCAACGAACTTTCAATTGGAGAATTCAACGATTAGATCAATACCACATTTGGTTTTGCAACTCGCCCATCGAAATCAGGTAATTAATTTAAGGTATAGCAAAACAAAACAATTTGACATTAAAATAATCAAAAATAAAAGATGATTTTTGGGTAATTATTGATTTAAGTTATCAAAATACCGGAATATTTTTAATTCCAGACGAGTTTTATATCGAAAGGAAATAAAACTAGCTCTTTCGGGAGTTTGAGATATTTTTTCATTCATTAGGTTTGTTGCAGGTCTGTCAAAATTTCACAAATTGTACCAAAGACGCGTCTTCAGCACATTTTTGATTAAAAAAGCTGAAAATTGAATAGTTCAGACAAATTGTTAGCCAAAAATTCGAATCACAGCTTTCAGCAGCATTTATCTGTCTCAAAAGTGAAATCCAATAACAAAAATGTTTAGAGTTACAATGATGTAGAATTTTGTCCAAAAAATTTGCAAAAGTGTGGAAACTAGGAACAAGAACAACAGAAAATTGTCAAATGTTCTCAAAATATTAAACCTAAATGAATCCGGGGAAAAAAATTGTGACACAATGTGATTCAACAAAGTAGAAATAAGCAATTTATTATTTGCCTAAATTGCGATTAAAATTTAACATCGGTAATTCAATTAATAAACAAAATCCGGGTTTTTTTTATATTTTTGTGTACGGTGGGGGAGCGAAACATTAATCACCTATTTTTCTGGGTCTGTCCTTAAGTTGTGCTCCAAATTGGTTTCAATGATTTTAATGACGTCTGGGAAGATTCTGCTAGTTTTCCCAAAGGATTTTCAGAAAACTAAAAACTTTTGCAGGGTTCAATCTTGTTACTAAGTAAAGCTGTAGACAAGAAATTGACAAGATTAATTTGCCAAGCTCAATTATTTTATAATGTGCTTTTTGCCTACCATTGTGCCCCAAAAAAAATTGTAACGGCTGCTCTCCCAATTATGACAAGGAAACTTTACACAAGTTCGCAAGAGTTGTTTCAAATCTGCCTGAATATTACATTTTTGCAGTTACTTTTGTGAAGGTTATTATCCGCTATTTTGTAGATTACCTTTTTATTGCAATTTTGGTTTATGACTTATTGCTATTCTTAGTTCTCCAATATCAAAAGGGACTTGGTTTACTACAGATCACACAATACAGGATGTCTCTATATATATACTAGTTCAATCCAATATGGAAACAAATTGAAAGTTATATGTATAAGACTTGTTTTCGAAAAAACATTCAGTTTTATATTTACGTCGTTTTAACTCATAGTACTTACAAGTGGAAATAACAGAAGAAGAGGTATCAACAACTGAATTTTAGCTTGATCAATTTGTTGACATCTGACACAGTAGTAACGGCTTACTGCTGGAAAAAACTCCAATTCAAGACACGGTAGTCATATACTGCTCAAGAATCGTTTTTCAAAACTCAATTAGTCTCAATTTAGTAAGACAAATTTCTTTTATTTTCTGCTGACAATAGGCTTACTTTGTTTGTTGGTTTTCAACCTACTTCTACGCTGATTCTTTCGCTTTGCGTGTCAAGTCTCAACTGTTGATTGGTTGAAATTAGATATGACGACAGAGAAACGTTAATTCTCAAAGTGAAAGTGACACCATGAGTGGTTGTTAACCAAGATGAAAATCCACAAAATTTTCCAACACCCTTTCAAGAAGTCTGTGTAGATTTGAAATACCGACTTAATTTATAGCTGCATTTGTTTACCTATTGATCAAGAGTTGGCCTCTTGTGAATTTTGGTACCACAGGAGCGAGCTTTACTACTCGTTTCTTGTAAAATCCTTTGTTTGTTCGAACAGTCACTGGTCGAATCACACTATCAGACGCTTTGATGGTCTTCGTACCTCGAGCAAGTTTATATCAATTGCGTTGGTCACTTTCTTCGAACAGCCGAACAAAATCGTCCTCTTCAAGGGTTCCGTTTGCCACGAATCTTCCCCTTGCCGATTCTTCAAACTTGGTAAGCACTCTTTGCGAAACATATCCCAATTGGGATCATAGCTTTTAATCATGAATTTGACGAAAGAGCTTTTAACGTTCAACACAAATTCTTATTCAATTGGTTGATGGGGCGAGCAAACGTTTCTGTTAGCAAGCACTAAGTTCATGAGCCAATGCTTTATAGTCTTTAACATCCTAACAAAGTGGAGCAAGCGGTCTTGCGTTCAATATCTTTTCATAATACCAATCGTAGTTGAAAGAACATCCCCGGTGATTGATCTGCTCCCCAACAACACAGACATTGCTTTTTTAGAACTTCTGACCATTCAGACCAGTCAAACGACTAATATATTCCTCCAAAGTTAGGCGCTGAGGGTGCGCTGATCTTCACTCTGATTCGATGTTGGCTTATTTATGCTCCGAAACGATCTTTAATCTCTCGTTAAGCTACAAAAAAACTTGTCCCATTGTCGCTGATCACTGTGTCCGGATTGCAGTCTAATCATTAATTGTAAAGACTTTAAAAACTTAGTTGCCGTCTGGTAAGTCGACTAATGCCAGTGCTACCAATTCCACTCTGCGTTTTCTGCAGTAACACACTTGTTGCTGACTGACGTTGCGCGTTTGGTATGCGCAAGATCGACATATTTTGCTTCATTATGTTCCTTATATGCTCAGTGCCCTCAATGTAATAGTTCGTATGTTCAGTTCCCAAACATTGCTCAACTGCGTGATATTTCCAAGGAAAAAATATTTTGGACGGTTTGATTTTGAAGTCCAATACGCTTTTACCTATGGTTTCCTTGGCGAAAATATTTACTGCATCTTTAGGGAAGGGTGCACACTTTAGGATTTTGCTGCCTTTTTAATTTCATTTTGAGCTTGCAGAGATTTCCAATCCTCAGCAGACTGTTCTTTTGTAGAAAGTCGAAAAACATTGCCTGTTCTTTTACTCTTTCTTCAACGCTTTCCCCATTTGCTGCTGGCTTGTGTTTGCCAAATGCTCACTGTGTGTGTGACATTGTATTCACTAGCTTGTTGAAGTTACAGAAAAACTCCCACTGAAAACAACGAATTTTTTCAGCTGCTGCCATGTAGACTAATGTACGCTTGTGTTCTTCATCTGAGATAAAATAAGACATGTTCAGTTGCTCTGGCCATTCAATTTTCGGCTGCTTCAGTCAGGCCGACCCAGCGAGCCAATCAATTCTGTTGCGTTCCTGCTTTTTTTTGCTCTAGTGCAAGCCAATATCGGCTGGGTTTTTGATACCGACCGCAAATATTCATTGTCAAGCATAAGTAGCATCCGTATCTCAGTCACTGGTTTGGCCACAAAAACTTGATGTTTATGATAGGAGCTCTGTATGCTCTACAGTACTGTAGTTGAATCTAAGCACTGATAAATCTATTTACTTTCCTTTCCTGCTCCTTGACTATCTTTTCCTTCAATCAAACTGAGTGATTGCCGCTTACTTTAAGCGTGGTATTGAAAATTTTCCGTCAGTGCCATTCTGAGTTTTCCATTAACAAATGCTCAGCCACCTAAGTGTTCTTTGGTTCGAAAACGTAGATAGGCCACAGCACATCTTTCCTTCAGGAGCGTCATTAAACATAAGATGTTCGGATTCGTCCCCGCTGTATTGAAGTATCTCTTATTGGTATGTTCTACCATATGTTCTCTTCCATATCCAGAAATATGTTTCTTGAAGTGGCTTCACTTCAGTCTCCCAACGTTGATTCACCTTTCTCCTGATGGCTTTCCGAAGTCGTTACATTTGAATACTTGACAGAACAAGCAATTTGACAGGTTTAAACATTGAAGATGACAGTGACTGAGTTTCCTCTGAAGTAGGGGTACTTTTACCTAAAATCTGGAATTTTTAACATCTGTTGGTGCTTCTGCTGACTTGAAAACTGTCGTCAGTAATAGTTCGTTTTAATCCAGTCACTGAAGAGCCCTCCGTTTTGAGGTTGCGTTAAACGTCGACTTGTTTTACGTTGATTGACTTCCAGGCCCTGGGCTTGCTTGTGCAACCACTTTGTTGTTGATTTTTTTACTTCTTCAGATCAAATCCAAGATGTGAGAAAGAGGTTGCAGCTAAATCAAGACTCAAATTATTTCAGGGATCTCTTTCGAATTGATTAAATTGAATTGGTTATGTATTGAATACTAAAGCAGGCTTTTTTCTTCGTCTAAAACTTAAAATAAATTAAATCAGTTGCTTTGGCCATTCAATTACTGGTCGGTTCAACCAGGCCGCCCCCGTGACCCGCACTCTTCTCATGATTTCCTCAATGTTGATAGCTGCAACACCAATGTCGGCTGATACCACTCATATGTTTTGAATGTGAAAAATTGGTTGAATTGAGTACCTCAGCAAATATATTATATATATTTATCTAAAGACATATATTTGATCTGAAGACTTGCTGTTTACAATAGCAGCTGTAAATCCAAAGCAAATTCTTAGTTTAACCTGACCTTAAGTTGCAACCATGTATCTTAATAACATGCTCTTTGACTCTTTGTTCTTACAAAAGCACTGTCATGACTGCTGCCTGTAATTCCAATTGTGGCTTTGAAAGATTTCTGACCAGGTCCACTTTGAATTTTCCAATGTCAAACGCTAACATGGTTGAGTATACGTCTGATTGTGCAGGTAGATAGACCAGTTAGCGCATCTCATCTCAAGATGCGTCAGCAAATACATGGAACTATGTTTTGTTCCCTGTTGGTTTGGAATATCTCCTATTCATGCTCGTCTCAGCTACAAATGAAGTGGTTCATTTCACGTCAGAAAGTTTGCAGAACTTTATCAAGTTGGGTTTAAATAGTCGTCTCATGTGAACACTGATCGAAGCAAACGCTATAACTGTGTCATGCAATGAAGATAATAGCGACAGACAGACTTATTTTCGGAGTTCCGAGTGTGAAGACTGTTGTAGAAGAACGTTCTAGTCCGGGCATGGAAGAGTTCTCCATAAGGGCTTCAACGTCGACTTATTTAATACTGATTGACTTCAAATTTTCTGGGATTTGATATTCAACCTTGTTATTCTATACTGCATTTGCCGCAATTGGAAATATCTTGATTTTATCTCTTCTGGGATTGCTTATGTAACCGTTATTTTTTACTGCTTATTCATATCTTTAGTTCAAACGCGAGATGTGAGAAAAGGGGTTGCAGCTGATTCAATATTCAAATTATCACTCGTTCGGTTTGATTAAATCGCCCATGTTGAAGAAGTTTTGTTTTGCTTCTGCTATACCTCTTGTCGCTATCATATCTCAATCTCTTGAGCGCATAGTTCGCTTAAGTTGGTGAACTTTTAGCTCCATATTCATATCTCTGATGTTTTATTTCTTTGACGCCATAGAAATTTCAAGAAACCGCTATCGTGGTTGGGAACTGTCAATTTGCTGAAAAGTTGATTTGCTATCGGCGGTCAGGGCCATTAGTCTTCGGCGAATTCTGGATACAGTTCCGATCAACCCTTGTAGATCACGAACTTCTAATGCACTGTCGTTCTGGCATACGTCTTTCAGTTGAGATGCTGTAGTACAAACACGTCGCCTTGCCAGGTTTGTTCGTCTTGAGCAGCAGATGGTGTGGCACGTCAAATTATTTCCAGAACGGGCCTCTCTCTTCCAACTCGTTGAGTATCTTTACAAATACCTTTTCAGCATCTGTGTCTTATCATTCTTGCTGCAAATTCTTTAGGTTTGGGTTTTTTTTAGAATCTATGCTCAAAAAATTCAAGTTGACCAAGGTTGAGCGGTAGTTGTTCAGCGGGTTTAGCTTTGGTTCAAAACACTACATTTCCACTTCGTTCAATTCGCCCTTAAACTCAGTGTTAATCTCTAGCTTCTTTTGTGCCTGCGTTTCCGTCTAGGACTGACTGATGAAAAGTTGATAATCTTTATTATCTTTTTGTCATCAAATGAGCACTGACTTCAAATCCTACTTCTGTGAGAACGGCCCAGATTTCATGTCCTGTCCATATCTTGTAGTTCAATAAGCATTGTAACTCATTAGCAATTTGATCGCGAATGATGCCAATTTTCATTAAATTAAGGAGTTTGGTTGGCAGTTTGTTTCTGCTTGGTGTAGTAATTTTTTCATTGGGATTGTTGGGAGTTTCAGTTCTCTGAGTGTCTTTACGATT
The DNA here is from genome assembly GCF_964194025.1 of Convolutriloba macropyga. NCBI lineage: Eukaryota > Metazoa > Xenacoelomorpha > Acoela > Convolutidae > Convolutriloba > Convolutriloba macropyga. The sequence goes on from NC_134477.1 coordinate 26,975,079, forward strand.
TGCGTTTCAGCATCTGTATCCTATTATTGTTGATGAAAGTCCTCTGGTTGTGGATTCCTTTAGAATCTCTTTATAGACCCATTTTTCTCTAAGCTATGGTTCTTTCAATTTTTTTCGTTAAGTCTGCGGATGTAAAGACTGACGAGTGACATTACGTTGTGGCCGAGGTGCCGAAGAACCCTCCGTATTGGCATTGGGCTCAACGTCCACATACTTTATGTTGATCGACTTCATGTCTTCTGGGATTTTTATGCAACCGTTTTGTTGCTGCTTATTAAAATTTTTAGTTCTTTTGTTCCTTGGTTCAAAACGTAGATAGGCCAAAGCACATCTTCTCTTCAGATGTGTTATCAAAGAAATGATCTCAAGTTTTGTTCACCGCTGTTTTGAAGTATCTCCTATTGATATCGTGTCCCATATGCTCTCTTACATATCTGGTATTCTGCTTCTTCAACGGACTCCACTTCGTTTTCCCAACGATGATTCACCTTTGTTCAAATGGGTTTCCGGAGTCATAACGTTTGGATACTTAACGCAACAGGCAATTTGACTGATTCAAACAATGAGGATGACAGTGACTGAACTTTCCTCTGAAATATGTGTACTTTTTTCTGTAATATATATTTTTTATCCCTTTTGTTGGTCCATGTGCCAATTTGAAAACTGTTGTCAGTAATAGTTCGTTTTATTCGAGGCCTTGACGAGCCCTACGTATTCTGGGATCGCTTTCAAATTGAGTAAACCATCCATGTTGAAGTTGTTTTATATTGCTTTTGCTACAATTGGAAACATCTCGTTGTTGTCAAGTTAAATCTCACTCAATTGAGAGCACACTTCGCAAAAGTCGGAGAAGTCTCGGCTCCAAATACATGAGTCAGATATTGAAACATTGGAACAAATTCATTATTTCTCTCACGACATAAAAACTACTATACTGTTCGGGAGATTGAAAATAGAAAAATATTGCAATTGCATATTGCTGAGAAAATTGGAGGACTACTGATCCTTCGAGAAATTTTTGTACCGTTCTAACCAAGCCGCGTAGCAGAAATATGGGTACTTTCTTCTGTCATTTTCTTCCATATCTGGTATTCTGCCTCTTCAACTGGCTCCATTTCGTTTTCCCAACGATGTTTCACCTTTGTCCAGATGGGTTTCCGAAGTCATTACGTTTGAACACTTAACAGAACAGGCAATTGGACTGGTTCAAACACTGAAGATGACAGTGACCGACGTTTCCTCTGAAATATGGGTACTTTTTTCTGTCATGTGTAAATTTTAACTTCTTTGTTGGTCCATCTGCCAACTTGAGAAGTGTTGTCAGTAGTTCATTTTAGTCGAGGCTTTGACGAGCCCTCCGTATTGAGGTTGGGCTCAACGTCGACTTGTGATATGTTGATTGACTTCAAGTCCCTGGACTTGCGTGTCTAACGTTTTGTTGTTGGTTTTTCACTTCTTTAGATGTGAGAGAAGAGGTTGCAGCTAATTCAAGACTCAAATTACTTCTTCTGGATCTCTTTCAACTTGAATAAATCATCCATCTTAAAGTTGTTTGGTATTGCTTTTGCTACAATTGCAAACATCTCGTTGTTGTCAAATCCTACTCAATTGAGAGCTAACTTCGTAAAAGTCAGAGAAATCTGAGCTCCAAAAACGTGAGTCAGATATTGAAATATTTGAACAAGTTCATTATTTGTCTGACGACATAAAAACTACTAAACTGTTCGGATATTGAAATTGCCGAAAGATTGAAATTGCATATTGCTGAGAAGATTGCAGGACTATTGGTCCTTCGAGAAATTTGTGTACCGTTCTAACCAAGCCGCGTAGTAGATCGCGACCTCGTAGTACTTTGTCGTTCTGGCATAAAATTTCATGTATGGTTCTCTAGAATTTTTGCTGGAATAGTTAAATCTGACCCAAGGCTGAGCTGTGGTTGCTCGGCAAGTTTCTTTTTATAGTCAGGTCAATATGGGTGCAATATGCAGGTCAAATTTGCTCTGAACCCCTCTGAACGTTATTCAACACAACAATTTTTGTGCTTAGGCTGGAACTTTTGACGCTGCAATTGTTTAGGACCTCTTTTTCGAGTAGGCATTAAATATAACTCCAAAAAATGTGATAAAATTATCTAAAAATGAGCTGCAGCGCAAATTTTTATTGAAATTGTGCAGCTAATTTTAATTTGCGCACTACCTTCCTGCACAGTGCAGAAAAATTCAAATAATTTATTTATAGTGTAGAAAAATTTTGAAAAGTGTAGAAACTGATTCAATGAAATGAAATTTTTCGCCGTATTTTGTTTTTGTTGAACAGAAGAACAGAAATTCCACGAGTTTTGAATTGCCTAAATAAATCATTGTTTAATGGAGGACACCGAACCCCTTTTTATTCCAGACATTGAATTGATTTCATTTCGGTTTAACCAAAATGCGCATTGACAGAAAAGAGAGCAAAGAGACGCTCTTATGGTTTTCTGCGCACGCATCCAAACTCCCCAAAAGAGTAAAAATTTCTCTGATTAAAAAATTGGATCAGGTATCAGAAAAGGGCCAAGTAAGTATCACAAGCAACATATATATAATTTTTTAAATTCTCGGAAAAACTGAATTATTTCTTTTTATCCAAAATTAGTTTTTTTCTGCAAAATTTATGCACAACTGAAGTGACTTACGCTATGGCATATCATTGGAAAAGTTTCAATTATTTTAACAAATTATTATGAATTAAATTGAACCAAATTATTAGGTTTTTCTTCACTTTGAGGAAACAAGTTACCTCAAACAATTTCAATTGAACTGTTTACAAATTATTGTTAATGACAATTTGCCGGATCTCTTCCATCCTCTCTGAATATGACCATTAAAAATGCTTGACTTTTGAGGCAAACAAAAGGTCTACATAAAGTGTCAACTTCTTTTTAACGTCTTTAAAAAGAAGTTAAGAGCTCGGTTCCTAAGGTGCGTAATTGATATTCCTGTTCTTTTTTTTCAGTTGGATGCATTTTTGAGAAATTACTCGGGCAGAAGTTGTCTTGTAATAGGTTTTTTAAAATTATTTTTTGCAGTTTGATCAAAGTCCATAGTGAATATGAGCTGCCGATAGTTACTGTTCAAAAAACAACAGAGCAAATATAAATAGTCAATTTTTGGCACAAAAAAACATCAACTAATAGCACACAGGTAAAATAAGCAAGTTCAATTGGAATGATAGCGTGGGAGAGAACAAAAATACCCAGTTGCAGATGTCCCGGAAGCGAACTATCAGAAAAATGAGCATTCTTTTAACTGTAGAAATCAATCAATTTTTCACCCTCATAACTTCAACCATTTTTTAAATTTCAAGTGCTGAGATATTCGCTGAACAGATGCACAAGATATTTCACTAAAAATATTGCTTGAAAGCTTAAAAGTTTTTAAACAATATTCCTGCCAGTGGGATTTTTGACTCTATGAACAAGAATTAAAATCGACCAGGAACTCATTCGGCTGATGACGCATTCTCGCGATGCGCTGATTCCCAAGTAAATGGCAACAAAAGTTTCCCTGGACTTTTCCTCTCAGAAGCTGTTCTGGTCAAGTCGTGTCGGATCCGACTTCGTTCTCGTTTTGTTGGTGATACTGACTCGTCAGTAACATTCATTCGTCTGCCAGTCGGCTTCCCACGAAGTATAAGTTGGGTGATAACGAAAAAGCAACCAGATATTAATGCTACTGTAAGAATAAATATGCCGAAGAACATCATCCAAGCAAACAAAATGCTGTATAGGACCAATTCGTGTTTTTCCGATATCATTTTGGCTGCAAGAACTTCTCTAGTTTCAAATGCTGTGAAAGTAAACTGCATTTAGGTAACAGTAGGTTCTGGGAACAAAAAATAAATTAATTTGATAATATCGAATCAGCAGGTTGTAACTGCAAATTTTGGGGGAATTTCAGGTAAATTTATCTAGAGTTGCAAGTAATGTAATACGCTTGTAGGTTAGAGTCCGGGTGAGTTGCTTTAAAGGACAATTTGTTTGCAAATTCTTGGTAAAATAACCAGCATTTTATAATCAATTTATCTGCAATTTGCAAGAGTGTGATCATAAGGAGTCGGTAAAAATTATATCTGGCCAAAACTAATTTAGTGATAATTAATTATTACTACTTACAGTCAAGTTTTTGTTGCCACGATAACAATCCTTAACAAAATATGCCTACTTTATTCCAAAGAAATCGGAAGCATTATTTCTTGAAAACTTAGTAATAAGTTAAAATTGTCAGGAAATTTTACTCAGTGTAAAATCAAGAGACGTAGTGATAGATCTTTTTTCTATTTTTTTTTCAATTTTCAAAAATTTTCTAATGTCGGCAGCAAATTCACTTAATAGTAAATTGGGCGCAGAATTAGTCAAAGTTAGTAATTAGGGTCGAATAACTTATGAAGGTTATCGGGGTTATTACCACATAACTGTCAAAGCGAATAATGTTGTTTTTTAATCTGGAGCAGTGTGACAAATGATTGCTTTCAAGGTTATGTGGGTTAAGAAATCACACAGCTTTAAGAAAACTGATGTCCTGTGGGCGGATTAGAGTGCTCCAAAAGAAGGAATTATAAGGTGGAAAGCTATAAAACTTATCACTTTCTGCCTAGCTAAGGAAATCACAAATGTGGCAAAAATAACATAATAAAAACAAAATTCCGATGTAAGCTTGCTGAACAAAAACAAATCTGTCCATCAGTTTTGGAACATTTATTAACAAAGAAAAAACATCGGGTAAAAATTTTATCTGTTTTTTTTTTAATTTAAATAAATTAAAAAGCGCTTGTTTTATTTCTTTTTGATTATAAACAACGGTGATAATTGAACCCTAACCTAAAAATATAGTCGGTTGGGATATTAAAAACGCATAAAATGAAGGTCAAGCACAACTTAGCATGGATATGGTATAAATTGATTTTTGCATGTTTATGAATAATATATGATAATAACGTGCGTTAACACATGCATTTTTAGGGCTAACTTATTATGATGGTATTGTAGAATATTGGTGGTGGTATCAATATGCGCGTCTGCAATGAGCCTATTTGAAAATAGAAGGTTAAAAAGAACATTTCGCATAAGAGAGGGGTGGGTGGCGTATAAGTATAAGTGAATAACTGAGAATATATGTGAAAAGTTAATTTGGTCACGTGTAAGCTGTGCTTGGCACACCACACTAGGAGGTCTAATTCAATTTGGAATGATATCAACATGTCTAGCCATGGCAGTGCATCAAATGATTTCCGCTTTAGTGCACTTCTATCCCGCTATTCATCACACATTTTTTAAAATCCAATTTATCTGTCTTATCTTTCTTCTTTTCTTACAAAATGCTCCTGTTAGTTACAACGCTAACGGGTTAACGCCTGCACAGTTTGGAGGTAAAACACGCAAAAAATTGAAATAGCTCAAAAGAAATGCACAAAAATGTTGAGACAATATTCACGCTAATCTGGCCTTTTGAACAATACTTTTCATATCTTGCAGACCTTCAGTCTCGCGTCTTTCCTCTTTCAAAAGAAAAGTTGACAAAATAGCATTTATAAAAGAAGAAAGAACAAAATTGTAGGCCAATTACTTATTATGCAACCAATATCAGTCATGACAATATAACAAATTGATGCAACTTTGGAACTTGTGTCGAAAATACTTCAGTAAAATAGGGATTGTGTTAGTAGTATATCTTTTTAGTAACAGTTAAAAGCTAGAAACAACTTCAACTAATTTTCAAAGCCATGATTTACATGTAATAATGTTTAACATCGTATTAATTGTGAATTTAACCAAGCTTGAATGAATACCACCACCCCGGTATTTCCCGCTTAATTAGTTAGATTGTTTTTCAATAATTCTCCACCTGATGAATACAATTTGTACTCAAATTTTGCCTCTCTTTTATGATTCCTCAAAAATTTGCGGAGATCCTTGAGTAGAAAAAGAGGGTTTATTTGAGAGTGAATTTTAGAGAAAAAATGAAACACTTCGTACGTTTTTTTAAGCTGGGCCACTTTGTAGAAGAAGCTATATTCGGATCTTTTTGATGTTCGAAACTTGACGATAGGAACGGTATATCAATTGGTCTGTTTGTATGATAACCAGTTATTATTGACCAGTGACTTGATGCTGGCAAAGAAGTGAAATCCAATAAAAAAACTTTGATCGAAAATAACAAATCAAGGTTATTTAGAAGTACGAAAGAGGTAGGAAACCATAATGGAACATTTTTCGATGAACGCCGTATCATGCAAACTCCATGTGCAGATGATCGCGTCTAATCAAGACATTTGTAGTCTTTCTGGACGCTGCAATGAAGACAAAACAGCACTCGAAAAAACCGACGAATAAAAGATTGTGCCCAAAGGGTCCTAACTACGTTTTGCAGTTTTTACTGCTAAGCTCTAGAAAATTTGTTCCGTCGTGGTTTTTGCATTGATTTATTTCTTTGATTTGCAGCAATAAGAACATAGCTGTTAGATTGCCAGAAAGTCGCCGCAATGGCTTTGTAGATCTGCAGAAAAGATGGCGAAAGAAACAGACCAAAAAAGAAACTTTTTAAAATGCTGAGCTGTTGTATTTTAAGGATGTTTAATTACTGCTGATTCTATTAGCTGCCCTAAAATACCCTTCAGTTAGAGCGGTACACACTCATTTGACCTTATCTGTTTGAATTAAAGTAAAGAAAAGTCAATTGCAGAGTGAAAAAGTCATTTTTGAGAGTGAGGTAAGTCAAGTGTGACCAAACATTTGATCACGCGATTTAACAAAAAAACACTCTCTATAAAGAGTGAAAAAAGATGTCACACACGCAATTCAGTTGAAAATGTATGAACAAATGAAAACAAAGCAGATTTGAAGTGGTGACTGTGACGTCAAATGGTCGTAACAGAAATCCTGTTGACGAAATAAAAAACATAGCCGGACAAGTCCTGACATACAATTCAACGAGTTTTCAATGAATAAAGAAAGAATACTAGACCTAAAATGGACAAAGATTAGATAAGGAAAATCACTTAGCAAAAAATCAGATAAAAAATAAAAAAAACCAGTAAAAAATCAATGTCAAAATGCCGCATATAAACAAAAAACCACTAGCAAGAAAGCAAACTTTTGTTCAAACATCATTTTCTCGCTCAACTTTAAAGTTAGGGCGAGAGAAATTCACGCCACAAAATCCACCTGTTTCGGCGCGACCAAAACCATCACTCCTGTTTGACTTCAAAACTCATGAAAATATGTGAACGGATCTTAAAACATAGGAAGAGTTCCGGATAGGACTCGAAGATGTCCTTGGCAAAAAGCAAGCTGCCGAATAAGTGGTTTCTGATGGCACGTGAACAAAAAATTTGCCCACTTAGCGAAAATTTTTTCACACCTACATTTCTTGGTCTGTTTTAAAAGAAGGCATGAACAAAAAAATCACTCTCTTTTCTCCGCTCTTCAAAATTGTTCACTATGAATCATTATTTTCAAACTTTATTCATTCCCGGAATTTTTGGTTTTCTTTCTCGCTCACTTATAAAAAACAGAAAGCCTGAAAACCTTTTCGAATCTTAAAAAATGACAGCCCTCCGATACAATTCAGTTTCTTTGAATTGTAAAAAGCCAAGAGAAGGCCAATAATAGCTTTCGCTTAGCGGCTAAAAAAAGGCAACGTGTCTGAGACAAAAATACAAAGGAAGAATTGAGCCTATATGATCTTTTAAAGGTTCCCCGTACGTGGAGAAAGTTTTGTAAAGAATTTGAGTTCTTGCTTTCAAAATCACTTTTATCAAACTTTGGTTGCTCTGCTTAAATTGCTCTGCTTAAATACGTTAATATTTTGCTAAAATTTGTCTGATTTAAGCATTGTTCAAACAGTACTTGCGTAATGTGCATATAGACAAGACTATTCTGGGAAGAATAATTGATTGAATAGAGAAAAAAGGAACATCAAAAATTGGTGCATGGGATCCACCACTATTGATTGCTCAAAAATCTGTCTAATAATGTCTGAATAGTTTAGAGCTTTAAAATTTCAGTTTGTTGATTATGATGCCAGACAGCTGAGAAAATGGTAGTCAAAACCAGTTAGGGAGTTCAGCAGTAGAACAATGTTAAAGTTATCTATGTCATGTGGTTTGGCAGTATCCAAAAAAAACATTTGCCGGCGTTGAATTGCAACTATCATAAAAGTTGCGTGGTTTTATAAAACCAGATATAGAAACATCACTCATTTGAAAAAAGCATCGACCGGGAATTGCTTTTAGCATGTGGAAAAAAGGTCAGGCAACAAAAAAAACACAAAGTTTATCTCAAGTTTTCGGCAAAACCTATCCATGTTTTGTGAATAATTTTTTTTTCCTAGATTGTATGGGTATTTACGAAGAATACTTGGTGTAAGTTCTTGGAATAATGCTTCAAGTTTTGCAAGTTCTATCATAATGGTGCTTGTCTGACCAAAATGTAGCAAGTTTCATTGGAATGTCAGTGACTAACTCTCTATTAAAAATTTTAAAAGTTTGCGCGAGCTAAAAGGCTTAAAAGAAGCAAAAGTTACTCACTTTTTCACAAGAAGTAAATTTGCCATTCAAAAGCCGAACTCCCATAAAAATAAGCGTCATTTGGCCGTTAATCCATGCGCTAAAATATATCTAATGGCTAGAAACACAATTAACAACATGAGCTAGTAAGCAACTCCAAATAAGAACAGACCATAAATTCTGACTCTTCTTTTTAACTATTGTATCAAACAACTTTAATTATATCTCAAATCACAATCCAACCGCGATGTCATTAATCTTTGAGCCATACGTGTTTAAAGGTGCTAAAAACTGCTATAATGAGTAAAGTCAAAGTAGAACATGTAATAAAAAGAATAAAAATGTTATAACCATAAAACGTAAATGGTGAAAATATAGTGTGGTAGTGAAAAACGAAACTAGTAACGTAATACGCAGACAATTAACAAACTGTCTTTTCCTGTTTAAAGAAAAACTACACTAATAATGTTGTACAAACCACAATTTTATAGCTCAAGAGAGGAAAACTTTTTTGTACCTTTAGCTTGAGCAAGTTTATAAAAGCCATGTAGTCTTTATCATTTTGTACACAAATTATGCTTTATATCCGGCACGCATACTGGTCTGCAAAGCGAACAATAAAAAACGACTATCTTTTCAAAAACTTTGTTTCTTCATTATCTATTTACATCGCAATAGACTGATACTGACCAAACAAACTGAAAAAAAAAATGCGCAGATAAAAATTCAAGGCGAATTTAAAACTTTGAACAAAAATTGTGAAATCAGAAGCTTTCTTAATTTCTAAAGTTTACTGGGGTATTTGTGTTCTTCTTTCCGAGAATTAGCGGTTCATTCGGCTGTTCGAACCTCAATTACGTAATATACGTCAAGTTAAGGCAATGGCAATCAAAAACGGAAAATGAAAAAGACTTTTTTCTGTCTTTTTTAGTCTAGTTTTCCGTTTTCCCGTTGTCCATATAATGAGATTGAAGCGGGGTTTAGTGTAAAAAGGTGCTAAGCAAGGGAGGATTTGTGTAGGGGCCTTTTAGACTTCAATTTTGTAAATGAAATTGAAGGATTAAATCCTTTTTGTATTAAAGGGTCACTCGTTTCCTGTTTTATGTTAGACTTCTTATTTTAACAACATCATTTAGTCAAAAATTAAGTTTTCAACTAACATTACAAAACAGTGAAAAATAATAATAGTAACTAAATAATCAGTAAATTTAGTCTGTGTTACAAGCAACTTGAACAAATAATATCGCCGGATATAAATTACAGTTTAACTTAGAAAAAGCACTTAGTTTATAACCGTTTGGTTTAAAACGATAATATTCAAAACCATTTGTACTACATTAAGTTCACTACGGTTAAAAATACCAAACTGAGAGCCGAGCTGATGTCGTGGAGGTACGAGTTGTATAATACAGACAAAAATATTATGACCAAATGTTCCAGACAATTTTTTTTAGCATGTTGCGAAAACGTGCAGGCTTGTTCAAAATAAATTTAACTATAGTCTGATTTGACTGGGCTGGCAGTTCAAATTTTGACGACCTGTTCAAAAGCCCAAACACTCCAAAATCGGGCCTATGGATGAAAAAACCAGATAGCCCAATATTGGGCCATTATCGTTAAAAAAGCTAGACTGTTCATGTTTGCGCATTTCAAAAGCACCGAAAATTCCAACCTATGCGAGCAGGATTACTCCAGAAGATATCATTATGCGAGCAGGATTTGACTCGCCAGAATTGTTTTCTTTTTTCCCACGGTATATAGCTGATTTTGTTGGTTTTTTGTTATGGTATTAGTGATTTGTAATGATTACTCGCACCTTTTAACAGGCTAATAACAAAAAATAATGATAAAAATGATAAATTGTTGATTTTCTTTTTCAAAGTACGTAAAACGTTTTTATTGGGTTTAGAAGTGTGTACAATAAAACCAAAACAGAAAAAGAGTAAATATTTACGTTTGTTGCATCTCTTTTCCAATGCCATTTTTGAGAATAAACGAAACATTAAGCACTATTTGTTTTAAAGACTGGAGATTGCTTCTCATATATAACTTTTCGTAATTAAAAAGCTTTTTGTTGTAGATTTTTTTCAGGGGTTAAGATTTCTGATCTTTAGTAAAATATTCTTAACAAATCTTGATTGCCAACATTATCAATCTCCAAGAAGTTGAAGCACAAGCCATTCTTCTAGCTTATGATCAAACTTTTATTCATAAAGACAGATAAAGCTACAAAAAACCAGAACAAAAATTGACGTTTTTTGATCTTAAACTCAAACTGAATTTCCTAATTAGCAAATTAAGACAACAAAAAATTGTTTACGCTGAAAACCAATTTAATTTAATTTACTTCAATCCTGTTAATGGAAAGGCAACTCTTTTGACGGTAAAAATAGTCCCATCCAATAATTTTAAATTAAAAATAATTAATGTTTTCATGCCAATGAAGCTGTCGTGCTAGAAAGAATAAACATTTTCATCTTAAAATGATAACGAAACTTAATTTTCTTTTTAAAAAATAAATGAATCCAATTCAGTGTTTGATTTCAAGATCACCCAAATATGTCTGAACACAATCATTTTATGTAAGCGAAATTTCGGTATTGGACAATGGGTTGAACACAAGCCGTGAAACAATTCATCGCAGAAATTTTTATAAGAGTATATCTTGGCGAGCAAAACCCTCAACCGAAGTTTAATAATTTTTGCTCAATATCTTAGCGGAGTGCCTAGGGGATATTTTCTCTCTCTCTCTCTCTCTCTCTCTCTCTTTCTCTCTCTCTCTCTCTCTCTCTCTCTCTCTCTTTTTCTCTCTCTCTCTCTCTGTGTCTTTCTTTCTTTCTCTCTTTCTCTCTGTCTCTCTTAATTTTGTGTGGGCTTGTGTACATGTCATTTTGTCTATCGTCGATTTAGATATCGCTTTAACTCTCTCATTCGATTTGTCTTTTTCATTTTCTATGCTAATCTTTTCTAAGCTATTCTTTTTAAACATGTTATTAATTAGAAGAGCATCATGGGTTCCTCTGAAAACTAATATCATTTTAGGAGTTGTTGTGACTTAAACTGAATATTAGGCCATTTTTTAGTTCATCGTCATTTGATCTCGCAAGATTTTGGCACTTGGGATGTTACAAAGATGTGTCAAAAGTGACTGTAAATTTTTGCATGCAGAAAATCCATGACTATTTCATAGCTGTTCAAGCAGTAAAATGTTGTGCAAAATTTAGACTCGAGCAATTCTAGTAAGCATTAAAAGGAGAGGTTTATCAAAAAAGATTCCTGTTATTTGCATACGTGCACTTTTTGTGGCTATTCAGTTCCAAATTCTAACAAATTTTTGTAAAATTGTCCATAGACAAAGAGCACAAAATTCAAAAGCAGTTCATTTGTAGCAACATATAACTCGCCATAAATATTTACAAACAAAATAATCGTATCTTGGCAATAATTCAGCCAGCTAGCCTCAAATTTCCCGCGATCGGTAAATAAACAACAAAAAAACTGCGCATTTTAATTTATTTAGAATAAATTTGAGTAATTCATTTCATCCGTTATCAAAGCTAAGCAAATTGTAATGTTTATTTGTTTTTGTTGTCCCTAGTTGAGAAGACCGAACAAAAACGACACAAGAAATGTTCGGTATGTTCGGTTTTCTACGTAAGAAATGGTCGGCGTGTTCGGTTTGTTCGGTATGATCGGTTTCAAATGAAAAAAATTGTCGGTATGTTTGGTCTAGAAGGTAAGAAAGCTTCGGTATGTTCGGTTTTGCGAGATTCGGTATGTTCGGTTCGGAATGTAAGAAAGATTCGGTATGTTCGGTATTTAAACATAAGAAATCGTCGTTATGTTCGGCTTTGGACACGAAAAATTGTCGGATTTTTCCATTGGGAAAATTGATATTTCTGTTTATAATGTAGTCAAACGTTACGATAGCGTTCTTTTTGCAGGAATTTCAAACGTACGTTTCAAAGAAAAAGTCTGGAAAAGTGTGCAAAACTCCTGAAAATTTTTCTTTAGCTCGTTGGCCAAACTAGTTATGCAATTATAAAGTTCTTGATTATATTTGAATTTTAGAATGTAACATACTTGTTGAAAATTGATGAAAATTTTGTTAAATAATTCACTCTCACTGGGATTGGACATACTTTCTTGTAGTTTACAAGTAAGTTCTTTGACGGTTGGTTACGTGTGAAAAAGAACGTGCCGACCGAAATTTCTTCCATGTTTATTCGTGGTAGGAAAACTCAAAATATGATAGTTCTTAATGTTTCTCTCAACGATACCGAATCTCTCTTACGTTAAAAAACGACGATACCGAATCTCTCTTACCTTTAAAAACGACAATACCGAATCTCTCTTACGTTAAAAAACGACGATACCGAATCTCTCTTACGTTAAAAAACGACAATACCGAACCTTTCTTATATTAAATACCGAACAAAAACGACAATACCAACAATTTCTTACGTTTAAAAACCAAAGATTTCTCAACTAGGGGTGCCATTTTGGTCGAAATTAAGTAAATGCAACCCTGCAACAATAGTAGGAAAGCAATCAGCATTGTTTTAATTCAATTTAAGCAATTTTTGATCTCAAAGAAAATTGATCGCTGAACAGTTTTCAAATTACGTGAACATATTTCTGTGAACAAAGCAAGAACAAAATTAAAAAGGCTACAGGCATAATAAGGGCCAATAGGGAGAGGGGAGTAATTAAGGGGAGAAATGTGAGTGTTTGAAGTTAAGAAGCCTGAATGCAGTTAAAATGTCAGAAAGTAATGGCTCTTTTCCTTTCGTTTTTCCGGTGGTAAACAATTCGCGGTCTGTGCACTGTTAAATCAGGCCGAGCTTATCACAAAAACAAACAACCGCTGTTTTCAACTGCACTGTGACCGATTATTCATTCAAATTGTACGCTTTTTGAAAATAATTTTGATAAAAATTTCCTTTTAATGAAACCCATTTTTGGGACCAAATTTGAGACCAATATTAAAGCAGTGAGAATAAAGCTTTTGAAAAATAGGGTGCTTCTAAAAATTTAGAAGCACTCTATTACATGATAAATGTATTTACATTATATATTTACTTTAATACGCGTATTATACATTTTTGATATTCAAATAATGTAAATAAGAAATTACCTGTATATGAGGCCAAGTTAGCTTTACAATTCGTGCGACACAATTTGGGCGATCCGTAATCGATTTAAAATAATTTATAGGGACTTTATAAAAGGAGCAAATACTTCAAAGAAAGCTGTCAAACTAGTCAAAGTCTGTTTAACAGAAGGACGCAAAGATCCCTTGGTGTAATGATTGATAACAATAATAAGTAAAACTTAGCTGGATGGATCCAGAACTAGACCCGGCCGGTGAAAAATTTGAGTTATCATATCTTGGTTATTATTCTAATTTTCATTTCAAAAGGTTGATTTAGAATAACTGGTTGAGAGATTTCGGTGATGTATTATTCTTAGAAAAAGATAAGAAATAAATTGTGTAGCTGAACTTCTTTTGCCGGAAGTAATGAGCAAGAAACTGAATATTTTTTAGAGCTGCCAAGATAAAACTCACTAGAGGGAATTCTTAAAATTTTTTCTCAAAACTGAAAACAACGGAAGTTTTACATTTGCTGTTTTGTTGTTTTTAACCCTCGGAGGAGTGATAACCGATACGTGAACAGTGACCATAGCAACGCCATTGGTTACGTATACAGGATAAGAAAATACTTTTTTGCTTTGAGATAGGAATAAGAAAAAAAAACGAAAAAAAAAATCAAGAAAAAGTAAGAAAGAATAATAAAGAATGAGAAATTTGACAATTGAAGCCTCGCATACAACAAATCATGCCTGGCAACAAATCATGCCTGTCATTTAAATAAATGACATTTTTGATGTCAACAAAGCTTCATGTTCCTCAAAACTTCTGCTTTGAGTCTTGCTTATTCTTGCTTGAAAATTCACAGGCCACTTAAAGAACTGTTCCATCAATAACCAATTGCTGTCTAAGATGCCTTTTTCCTAGCTGCAGCTGTTAATGCTGACTTAGATATGGCAGAAAAATGGAATAAAATTTTTCAATCCTGTTCAACCCTATTGTCTTAAATACTGCAAGTCATATTGATATCAATTCAAGTTTGCAGCCTGTGGGTACTCAATCAGTCTCTGTTATATCAGTTCGTGGGTGATCCACTACCATGCTGATTGCAAGAGGAGCGAGATAATAGTCACATATGAAACTCAAGTAAAGCTTATAATTTTTTCCCCACCCTTTAGAAGGGTATTCTTAGTTAAAGAACGTGTCACCCAAAGAGCGAGGATAACTAATATCAATGAGTTTTTGATCAAAGGTTCTGCTGGCTATTTTGATGCCTCATAACGAAATAAAGATGAAAACTTTAGTAAGTGACCTAAAGTGACCTATCAGCAGACCATCCCGGACCAAATCAACTGATGCTTAGCCCGCAATGTGCGTTTATTAATTAACCGGACGAGGGAATTTGAAAATTTACCGAATTGCTTATTATTGTTCATTGCAAGAAATGAGTTCTAATAACCAGAGTTGAAACTTTTTTTCATTGCTTTGTTAGTTTTAGGTCCCTCGAAGTGAATTCTCATCAAATGTTGTGCAAGCAATGGTTTCCATATTTGAACGTTTGTGCTTTCAGTTTTGTCTCAATCTACCTGTACACTATTATTTTACGTTTGCAACAACTTATAATCAGACAAACGCATGTTCAAAAATTGAAAAAATGACCTATAAGGTTTCATACAGCATTTATCAGTTTTTCAGTTGTTTTTATGACAAATGAGACTTTGCAAATGTGAGCACATACTTTTTCTGTTCAAATTAGCCTCTGCAGATTTGCTTGTAAATATAACGTTTGGTTATGGGGATGGTTATCTGGTAGATTTCAATCAGGATCTTATAAAAAGGTGCATCGTCTTAAGCAATTATCTTTCAAAATCATACAAGATAAGCAATTGTTGTGCAAGATTTTTACAATATAAGCATTTGTCATGCACATTTCTTGCAAGATTAACATTTGTCTTACAATGGTTTTGCATAGCAACGATTCATCTTGCAGATGTGAATAGTGCAAAAACAAATTTGGAGATCATCGACATATGAGGAAGAAGAATACTGTTATTTTTTTCAATGGTATTTAACTTGAAAGTCAAAAAATTAATTTAAAGAAAAAGACTTTAATACCTACTAATGATTGAAAAACAAAAACGGATATAGGTGTTCTTGGTTGTGTTTCGCCAGATGTATTTACATTATATATTTACTTTAATACGCATATTATACTTTTGATATTCAAATAATGTAAATATGAAATTACCTGTATGTGAGGCCAAGTTTGATTTACAATTCGTGCGACATAATTTGGGGGATCCGTAATCGATTTAAAATAATTTATAGGGACTTTAAAAAAGGAGCAAATACTTCAAAGAAAGCTGTCAAACTAGTCAAAGTCTGTTTAACAGAAGGACGCAAAGATCCCTTGGTGTAATGATTGATAACAATAATAAGTAAAACTTAGCTGGATGGATCCAGAACTGGACCGGGCCGGTGAAAAATTTGTGTTATCATATCTTGATTATTATTTAAATTTTCATTCCAAAAGGTTGATTTAGATTAACTGGTTGAGAGATTTCGGTGATGTTTTATTCTTAGAAAAAGATAAGAAATAAATTGTGTAGCTGAACTTCTTTTGTCGGAAGTAATGAGTAAGAAACTGAATATTTTTTAGGGCTGCCAAGCTAAATGATTTTTTAAAACTCACTAGAGGGAATTCTTAAATTTTTTTCTCAAAGCTGAAAACAACGGAAGTTTTACATTTGCTGTTTTGTTGTTTTTTAACCCTCGGAGGAGTGATAACCGATACGTGCACAGTGATCATAGCAAAGCCATTGGTTACGTATTCAGGATAAGAAAATAGTTTTTTGTTTTGAGATAGAAATAAGAAAAAAAAACGAAAAAAAATCACAAAAAAGAAAGAAAGAATAATAAAGAATCAGAAAATTGACAATTGAAGCCTCGCATACAACAAATCATGTCTGGCAACAAATCATGCCTGTCATTTAAATAAATGACATTTTTGATGTCAACAAAGCTTCATGTTCCTCAAAACTTCTGCTTTGAGTCTTACTTATTCTTGCTTGAAAATTTACAGGCCCCTGTAAAGATGCCTTTTTCCTAGCTGCAGCTGTTAATGCTGAATTAGATATGGCAGAAAAATGGAATAAAATTTTTCAATCCTGTTCAACCCTATTGTCTTAAATACTGCAAGTCATATTGATATCAATTCAAGTTTGCAGCCTGTGGGTACTCAATCAGTCTCTGTTATATCAGTTCGTGTGTGATCCACTACCATGCTGATTGCAAGAGGAGCGAGATAATAGTCACATATGAAACTCAAGTAAAGCTTATAATTTTTTCCCCACCCTTTAGAAGGGTATTCTTAGTTAAAGAACGTGTCACCCAAAGAGCGAGGATAACTAATATCAATGAGTTTTTGATCAAAGGTTCTGCTGGCTATTTTGATGCCTCATAACGAAATAAAGATGAAAACTTTAGTAAGTGACCTAAAGTGACCTATCAGCAGACCATCCCGGACCAAATCAACTGACGCTTAGCCCGCAATGTGCGTTTATTAATTAACCGGACGAGGGAATTTGAAAATTTACCGAATTGCTTATTATTGTTCATTGCAAGAAATGGGTTCTAATAACCAGAGTTGAAACTTTTTTTCATTGCTTTGTTAGTTTTAGGTCCCTCGAAGTGAATTCTCATCAAATGTTGTGCAAGCAATGGTTTCCATATTTGAACGTTTGTGCTTTCAGTTTTGTCTCAATCTACCTGTACACTATTATTTTACGTTTGCAACAACTTATAATCAGACAAACGCATGTTCAAAAATTGAAAAAATGACCTATAAGGTTTCATACAGCATTTATCAGTTTTTCAGTTGTTTTTATGACAAATGAGACTTTGCAAATGTGAGCACATACTTTTTCTGTTCAAATTAGCCTCTGCAGATTTGCTTGTAAATATAACGTTTGGTTATGGGGATGGTTATCTGGTAGATTTCAATCAGGATCTTATAAAAAGGTGCATCGTCTTAAGCAATTATCTTTCAAAATCATACAAGATAAGCAATTGTTGTGCAAGATTTTTACAATATAAGCATTTGTCATGCACATTTCTTGCAAGATTAACATTTGTCTTACAATGGTTTTGCATAGCAACGATTCATCTTGCAGATGTGAATAGTGCAAAAACAAATTTGGAGATCATCGACATATGAGGAAGAAGAATACTGTTATTTTTTTCAATGGTATTTAACTTGAAAGTCAAAAAATTAATTTAAAGAAAAAGACTTTAATACCTACTAATGATTGAAAAATAAAAACGGATATAGGGGTTCTTGGTTGTGTTTCGCCAGATTGAATGAAATCAGAACACATGCAATTAATAACAATTAATTCAACAACTTGTTATCCAATATAGAATCATAAAAAAGGAGAAAAAATATATTGATGATGATTTCATGATTTTGGTCGGAAGTCGCAATTTTTGATATTAACCGAAGTCAAATTTAACCATTGTGTAGTCAAAAATTACAGTTGCTACATTGAAAACTATTCCAAAATCAGTACAATCATAACAAAATTACACAAATTCTCCAAAATTTTCTCCAGTTTTCAATGCTTTAAATGAAAAATAATGCGTACAAACCAACAATTGAGAGTTTAGCTCAACCGAACCAAATTGCAAGAATCGTACAAGAAAGCCATTCATCTTGCAAGATCTTACAAGATAACAATCTTTTACGCTCTTTTTAACAAAGTTTATAGGATAAAAATCTTGTACAGTATTCTTGAAACTGATTAAGATGGCCATTTTCTCTTGCCCAGGGAACAAAAACACATGACTCAAGAAACTTAAGTAAAACTCATAAATTGATCAACAACTCTTGAATATATTTCTGTCCATCCAGATAACTTTTCATGATATTTTTGGCAATATGCTAATACACCAGTTTGAGGATTAGGACTAAAAATTGACGTGGTTGTCGACAACAATTTGAAAACATAACAAAAAAGCGATAAATAAAGAATTTGTTTAAAACTCTATATTGCTAAAAATACGGCGTAATGGCGTAGAGTCCACTTTGTATGCATCAAAGAATACAAATCAAACAAATCATAAATGATCAATATAACAGCGTTTTTTCTAAGAAACTGGTTCCTGTCAGTACATCAAACTTTGTCTCCGCGTACACTTTTATCCATGCTAAGTTGAAAATCTCAACGATAAGATTTTGAAATTCATACAAAGCAGTTATTAGAATTTAAAACTTGATTGCTTTTACTTATAGGACAAATTTTAGTTTCAGAAACACAAAAACCAGAAGTGGATATTGATCGTCTGTAAAATGCAAACCGAGACAATAGAAACAAAAATGCCAAATTTTCAAAAAAAAAAAAAACAATTTTAATCTGTGACACTGAAGCAATAATATGCATCGTTTGAAATTGTTTTTTGCCTGAAACTAAGCCATGTACGCGAGACTTTGTCATGTTCTATTTTTTTCCGTGAAAAAGGATTACAACATTAAAGGATAATATTTCGATCAAACTTAATATAAAACAAATATAGTGTTACAGGTAAACCAAAGATCAGAAAATACGACATGAATTTGCTGTTAAATTTGATGATCTAGCTATAAATTTGTTGTTCTTTGGGTGCTTCAATGTGTATTTTTGATTTCTTCGTCTGATATGCACAATTATTTGTGGCGGAAGCTATTTATAACGATGAAGATTTCTTCTTTAACAATAGCATTCAAAAACAGAGTTTGATAAAAACTATTTGGATTTCTTTAAAAGTTTTTCATCTAAGATTGTCAGCTTTGGTGTTTATGAATTTCTTTTATTTGAAACGATATGCAAATCTGTTTAAGTTTAACTTAAGTTTAAAAAATCACATCATGTAATCAAGTCAAATTTAATTTGGGTACCTACCAGCTTTATTGAGTTTGAAGTGCAATGCATTTGTTTTAAAAAATCTATTGGCGTGTCAATCAATCCATTTGCTGCAAACTGAATTTCTCAAAAAAGATCTGGTAATTTTGTTTTCTCAAATTTTTTTAGGCTTTCAAAATTTCCTCTTCTTTGGACTGGAAAATTCTAGAGGAAGTCACCTAAGTCATGATTGTTTGTGCGCCTTCAAAAAGATGTAAACCAAATCGGAAATACTCTACAACATCCGTTTTCCAATTAGCAAATAACAACAAAAAAAACAATTATCAAATAACAACAAAACGTCTTTCGTTCATTGTCCGTTTGTCGACCAATCCAATGCGACTGCAAATGGCAAATTACTAAACGTTGAAACAGCACAGTTAAAACGTTACAAATGATATACTACAGTTTTCAGGTTTCGCTAGATATTTATAGGTAAACCTTTGATACTTCGGTATTTTGGTCAAACTTAAGAAGACATCTAGTGGCCTTGGACAGTAAACAGAGCTCTTGTAAGGATATTAAAAAAATGGATTGATATGTTGCACCCTCTAATATAATTTGTGTACCTCCGGTTTATTTATTGGGTTCAAAAATTGTTTAAAAAATGTATGGCGCGGATTATAGCTCGCCTATGACGAGATGTTTAGCTCGTCTGTGAAGCAGAACGTGGCTCGCCTATATTCCAGAATGGGTGCTTCTATAGGGCTGACTTTGGCTCGACCTAAAGTGCGTTAATGTTGCTCGACATTAAGTACCTGATGGTTTTATTCTGCTCGTCAATAACAAATTCTCCTCGTCTGTGAATATTTTGAATATTTTGAACGCACCGTACCCCATGTGTTCGTTCAAAATTGATCTGCAATCATAAACGAGGAGAAGCTAAATCCTCGTATTGGGTAATGACGATCTAAGAGCATAAAATTTAAAAAAGAACATTCACATTGTTACAGAGCTTAAATCTTAAATTTCAGATGTTAATTGTTTTCTGAAAAATTAGGTTTCAAAGAACATCAGAAAACGTTGATTTCGCGGAATGCACAATATGACTAAAGCCTTTTTTACATAATCAAAAATGAACACTTTTATCAAGTTTTTTTTAACCGCAAAACTGAAGCTTATCCAAAACATCTAACTCCCTATATCATACATAATTGAGGTTATTTTGTAACAAGCAGAAATAGTTAAGTTGCCACATCGTAACGACAAATGACGAAGTTAAAATTAACTAAAATGATAAAATATGAAGACTAGAATTGAGAGCTACTTATGCTTCATTGCAATTAAATAATGCGTGTAAATAAATGTCGACTGGTAACAGATTGTTTGCCTTTGTCTTGGTAATTTAGGTTTTTAATCCTGAAGTCTGTCAATCGAAGTCAGCCAATTGAGAAAAAAGAGAAAACTGTTAAACTGGGACAAAATAAGGGTGACAGAACCTATTAATATTAACGGAGCTATAACGCTGACCAATTTCAAAAGCATGTAAAAACATATATGACGCAAAACACGAAAAAATAGATTAATTACTTGAGAGTAAATCTATTTCTTTTGCGATAAATTAATTAAATATGTACCAAAATATTGCCTAATAACATTTAACTTGCGAGATGTTATCAAAAAATAAACGCCCGGGTCGAGGTGTCACCGCCATTCAACGCAAAATTATGTAAGATAAGCCGTTAATGCGGAAATTTTTGTAAGATAAGCAGTGAATGCGGTGAAATTACATAAATCAGGCGGTGAATGCGGTGAAAAATACTTTATCTCCTGGTAGCGCTGAAATTACATAATTTCACCGCTGAATTTAGCGGTGAAATTACATAAATTTACCGCTTCGAAGAAAAGTGTCGCAATTATGTAAGATAAACGGTGAATGCGGTGAAATTACATAAATTCACCGCTCAACTTAAAGGTGAACTTACATAAATTCACCGTTTAGAAAAAATTGTTAAAGATGTTTGAGATCAGCAAAGAATGCGGTGAAATTAATGGTGAGTGTGGGAGGAATTGTTAGATTTGCCTTCCCACTAAAACTAAGCGGTGAATTTATGCAATTTCACCGATAGAGTAAGCGGCGAACTTAAAAAAATTCACCACATTTCACCGCTAAAATATGTAATTTCACCGCTGATATTTGCAAATCTTACAAAAATTCACCGAGCCTGTTTTGCAGAAAGTACAGTGAATTCGATTTATATTCAAAAAATAATAGAATTTAGTGAGAGATGGCGCAGTGGAAGAAGAAGTGGATGACATGCAGGAGGTGAGAGGTTCGGACCCTTGTAAGGGCGGTGAAATTACACATTTTAGCGGTGAATTGTGGTGATTTTTTGTAAGATCACCGCTTAGTCTAGCGGTGAACTTACATAATTTTACCGCATTCACCGCATTTCACCGCAAAATTATGTACGAAATTTGCGGTGAAAAACTAACTTTTCACCGCTTATCTTACATATTTTTGCATTTTTATCTCGACCCGGGCGTACAGAAATGATACGAATTAATCGTAAACTTCGCTTTAAAAGTGTGACTCACATAACATCGCTCTGATTTCATGACTTTCGATGAGAACAACAAAAAAGAACTTGCAGATACAAAATTTGACATTATTAATCACACGAGAGAAAATTTTATGACTTCACACGAGAGAATTTTAGAGTGATAGCAAAAGAGTCAGCCTTTTACATGGAATACAAGTTTTGAAAAATTATAATTAAAACATTCAAATGTGGAATTGGAAAAAAAGCAACCGGGCAATTAGTAGATTTTAGAGGGTAATATTCACTGCATACTTACTTACGTACTATTTACTACTTACTACTTACTACTTACTACTTATTACTACTTACTACTTACTGCTTACTACGTACTACTTACTATTTACTACCTACTATATAATACATACTACTTCTTACTCAGTAATTACTCTTTGCTACTTTCTACTGACCACATAATACTTACTACTTTCTATTTACACCTTACTGCATACTACAAACTACATACGACCTAAATACTACAACCTAAATACTACATATGACTTAATATTTACATAATTAACATGTTTACTCATTAATACTAGATAATTTTTACCTTCTGCTTGCTAATTACAACATACAATATAAAACCTAGTGAATAATGCTTACTAATTACTACTACCTACGTACCACTTAATACTTACACAATACTACCTACTAAATTTTTTTAAAACTCAATTTTTTGGTTAAAAAGCTATTTTTTGTGATGCATATCATTGTTATATATAAAAACATATCAATGTATACCTCATAATATACTCACAACTTCACGTGTAATAGAATTTGTTTTTATGAACTCACAAGTTGTACAATAAAACAACAAAATTTAAAAATGTTGAATGATGGAATATAACAAAAAAAAATCAGTCGAAAAAGCATGGACTTATAACAGTACGAGTAAAACATAATAGGCGTAGAACATATCAGTATTTACTCCTAAATGTCCAATAATCATAGAACGCAGCCAGTCTCATTTAAATATTCACAGTAATAACCTCTAACAGACAGCCACCGTCCTCCAAACAACCAGACACCTCAGTATCCCTAAACTATCACCTCCAGTGTCCTTCCAACGGATCTAGCCTTCAGTGCATTAGAAGCACGGACATCCAAAATTCCGCCACTGAGCTCCAGTATTTTGACCCAAACTGACCACCAGAGTGCTTCAGCCAACCGCACGTTTCAGTAACCATCAAAAATCATATCCAATATTCCGTCATCTGAACCAAATTAAAGTACATCAATAGTACTGAGATGTAACAGGCAGCCACCGCGCTCCAGTACTGACGGCAACGGCCACGGCTTTGCTCCAGACAACCAGCCAACTGAGTAGCACCTAGAAATCAACTCTATTGTATCGACAATGGCCCCAGCCCCAAGTAAATCAGCAGTACAAACCTCCAACAGCCTGCTTCGATGATCTGGCCAACTGAACGCCTCAGCATCCTGTAGAACTAATATCTTTTGTTTCGCCAAAAGAACTATAGCCTCCAGTAAATCAGCATTATTGATCTCCAACGTGATCCGGTACTTACGGCAAACAGCCCGTCACCGTGCTCCTCCGGCTAACTGGACACATCAGTAGCCCTCAGAAACCACGTCTACTGTACTGCCATAGGGAACCCCAATACATCAGCAGTACTGTCCTCCAACAGCTCACAATCCTGCTGCGCCTCACGGGTCGCCCAGAAGTTCTTAACAATCATCTCCAGTGGGCCGCATACTGAACCAGCGACCCATACATCTACAGTATTGAACCCCAACAGTCCACAACTGTGTTCCAGCACCAACCTCAACTGTCAGCACCATGCTACAGTCAACGGGTCAACTCATTAGCCCTCAACAGTCTTCTCCAGTGTTCTGCCAACTAAACCAGCCTCCAGTACGTCAGCAGTACGGACATCCATCAGTCAAAAACAGTGCTCCAGTGCTGACCTTAAGAACCCCGCAACAGTGTTCTTGCGAACGGGCTCCTGACTAGCGCTAAAAAATCAGCTCTGAATTTCAGCAACCAAGATTTCAAGACCAGATTCGAGTACATCATCTGTAATGACCTCCAAATGCTCGCCAATTTGCTCCAGTTCCGACCGTAAACAGCCCGAGACCGTACTGCAGTCAACGAGACACCTCAGTAGCCCTTAATAATTATCTCCATTGTTCACGCAAACAGAACCAGTCTCCAGTACATCTTTAGTACGGACCAATAACAGCCTTCACAATGAT
Organism: Convolutriloba macropyga; assembly: GCF_964194025.1. Taxonomy (NCBI): domain Eukaryota; kingdom Metazoa; phylum Xenacoelomorpha; order Acoela; family Convolutidae; genus Convolutriloba; species Convolutriloba macropyga. Next base: position 26,999,411 of record NC_134477.1, read on the forward strand.
CCAGTGTTGACCACAAACCGTGTTGCAGCCAACAGGCACCTCAAAAGCACTCAGTAATCACCTTTAGTGTTCCACCAACGAAGCGAAACAAGCCAAGGTTCAGTACATGAGCAGTGCTGACCTGAAACCGCCAAGCATTGTGTTTTCGTCAAACTGAAAACACAGTAGACCTTCGAAATCATCTCTCTGGTTCTTCAAAGCCAACCACTAACCAAAACATCACCAGAACTGGCCTCCAAAAGACATCCACAGTGCTGTAAATAACCGACACCCAGTAGCCCCAGTAACCACCTACTGTGTTCCATCAACAAAAGCGGCCTCCATTATCGGCAGTTATGCGCTCTAGCAGAGTGCTAACGAACTCAAGTTTCCAGACTTCACAGCAACATTATCTTTTCAATGCCAGTCTTCATATTAGTGAACTCCTTTCACATTCCTTTATTCCTAAACTTGAACCAATTGACTGTTTTGCTGGCCTATAAAGTTAAAAATATTTGACCTCTGAAATCCAAACCACCTTATTCCTGGAATGTTAAACCAATTGATATCTAAAATATTATAGATTTTGACCTCTAATAGGTAAAATCACTTGATCTCTAATAGCTCAAACCACTCGACTTCTAATAGTTCAAATTATCATTTGGTTCCGAAAGGTCAAACAACTTGACCTCTATTACGTCAACTCACTTGAATTCTAAAGGGTCAAACCACTTGACCTCTGAGAAGTTAAATAATTTGATGATCCTGATCTTAAAGAACTCGTCAAACCCTTTGATCTCTTAAGTACAAATCACTTGACGTATAATAGATGAAAATAATTGATTTTCAAAAGCGCTTAAACCATTTGTTTTCTAAGAAGTCAAGCCATTCAACGTTTTCAAATTGGTTGACCTTGTGAATTCAAATCAAGTTACCTCAGTAGGTTGAAAGTTCCCTGCATTTGACCATCAACTGACCTCCAAAAATTCAAAATATCCGCAGTCTGTCTCTAAAGAGTAAAAATAATACCAAAACAGGAGTTTCATATGCCTCCTGAACGCTAACGCTAGAAAGTTGCCGCAGTTACCCTTAAAATTTTTTCTCAAGTGCAAAAAATTTATTGTTTAAATTGAGCTCAAAATGTATAAACTTGTTTTTAATTAGTCTCATCATGAACAAAACTCAGATCTAATTTGCTACTTCCTCAATATTCAAGGAGAGTGAAAGGTACAAAATCATCAAAAATTGGAGAAGTAAAATTGCTTCAAAGATATTTGAACCATTTAAAATCTCTCAATCATGAGGTAGAATATCAAATACAGTCAGAAATGGAAGTCAAATTGTGTCCGCCACACATGAAGAGTTCGAAAAGAAAATAATACATTGGTATCATTTAGTTAGCATGACGAAATGAGAATGCCTTGGTGCTTAAGAACTTCTTCAAGACGCAGCATGCGAAGCTCAAAATAGAAGCTGACCAAGTTGTGATGAAACGTGAGCTATTCTGTAGAGCTGTTTTGAACTGTCCAAACAGTTTTGCTTCGACCCCGTTTGTTCAAACTTCTGTTTTTTATCGATGCGAGTTTTAGGAAGTTGTTTGAAGCCACGAGGCAGAAAACTCCGACAGCAAATGAATGATTTAGCATACTGGCTATCAAGATGTTAGGTCCCTACCATTCAAACACAATTGTATTCGTACTTCAAACTTCTTCCGACATTTTATAAACAACGAAAATGAACACCACTTTTTCCAGGGAATTAACAATAGCTTGTGTTCAAACCAGGCAAACCGGAGTTCCTCACCATCAATTTCAACTATACATGGGCTATTTACAAGAGAAATAAGCACTTTGCGGAACGCAGCCCAAACAAATATTGACATCACACAATCTTTTTTCTGTGTTTGGATGTCTGGTCGCTTCAATGTTCGATGAATGATTTGAAGTTGATATGTTCTTGGGCTATGTTCGGCAAAGTGTCCATTGTTCTGGTGAAAAGGAACAATTGTACTTGCAATTAATTATGAGACATTACCGTTTGCCTGGTTTGAACAATTTCAACAGTCAATTTCATGAAATGGAGCTGAATTGGTTTTCTTTGTTATAAAACTGTCGCAAGAAGGGCGAAGGGACTTCCATTATCAATGTTGTAGTTTTTATGTTATTTACATTCCAGGAAAAGGTTGAAGTGCGTACGATTGTAGGAACTGTGCCACTGAAAAACGAAGCATGACATTTGGAAGCAACATTTTGGTAAAATGTTTTAATTGCCTTTTGCGTTTTATGAAACAAACATTTGACTCGCTATTAGTTTTATTGTATAAAAAAATGATGAATGAATCTTGCTGAGGTACTAAATGTTGATTTCTGCGTTGCAGTGGTTTTAAGGAGATCCTGATAATCAAAACTAGGGACTTGATTGGAGTGTTTTGACATATGCCCATGGCTAACTGCACTTGTTTTTGAAATGTTGGGACATTAGTTGTTGATTATTGATCTGCAAAATCCTTCACTTGAAGTTGCTTCTTCCGGCAACAAAAATGAATTCCGATCTTTTTCGGGGAGTTCACGAAAAAAATTGTTCAAATCTGTCAAACAGTAATTTCGCACCGTCAAATGCAACTACCTAAGTAACTATTTACCAGAGCAAACATCATTTTGCCGAAAACAGGCCTCAACACATATTGATATCGATACGTCCATCAAGAAGTGCAGCTACCAGACATCCAGATCCAGAAATTTGACCGAAATCCGATCAAGTGGATCGAAGGTGGCAAAAGGTTTTCGCCAAAAAATCACAAAAACAGGAACATAACCGACATTGAAAAAGATAGTCGCCTGCAATGTTTTTAATTTGAGAGGCAGTCAAAAGAAATCACTCCTTTTATTTTCAATCCACATTTCTAATGTTCAACAAAAACCCACAAAATGTTGGTAACACTTTAAAGATTAAAATCAGAAGCTTCGCAGAAGCCATCTATGGTCAGGCTGTCTTGACTCCCTCTTCATCTGTCTAGAGCAAAATTTGCGGCCCAATGATTCAACGCCAATTTCAAAGCTGAATCGGGTATCTGCTCCGAATAGCGCGGAAAAAAGACAAAATAGAGCTGATTGGAATGTAGTTAATACGCTGCCGACAAAGATTTGACCAATCAAGGGATCATAGAAATTTTTGATTGGATGAATCGGCAAAACCGAGCATTTGAGGAGCATAGCTTTCAGCACCCTTCCACTAAAACTAACAAATACAATAGAATTCTCGCAAACATCAGTTTGAAGTCACAACGTTTCTAAAACCAAAGCATTTTTTTCAAAATCAAACGAAATTGAAATGAAACCGGGAGTAGCAACAGATGAGAGCCGTCCAAAAAAATTTTGAATTTCAAACGCAAACACATGAATGATACAGTTAAACCATTCAATGCAAAGAAATCCACTGACAATGGAACCAAATTGTTGTGATATATTGATCAAGATAAAAATCCTTTCAGCAGATGTCAACAACTTACTCCTGATGCTAAGATGCTACCAAAAGGAATTTGGAAGCCAAGAAACATTCCCTTATGCTACATTTGCGTAGGTGGTTACCACACAATACGTCAAGTTTTTCTAAAGAACGTGCAGAGAAAGGCATCACAGGCCAATTTTTAGCGAGTTCCTAAATTTTACTGAATTTGATTTGCCAAAATATGAACTATTACAAAAAGACAGAAAAACTCGTCGACTCCTGGTCTTCCCTCAGACACGAGGAAGTTTTTGAGTTCCTACCGTTTATTTTGTTTGGTGAAATCGTGAAAAAAAGAGGCTGCTAAGCAATGCTAGATCATGGAAGTATTATTTCCTACTTCTTAAAAGTATCGGCAAATTCATGCAACACTCTTTATTCTCTAACGATAATTCTTTAAGGAGTAACTGGAGCCCCATTTGTTCTGAGCAACCTTTTAAGTAGCACAATAACACGGAAAATTTTCTCAACTGAGTAAAACGATTAAATGTCGCGTAGCTATATTTCTCTACTCTCCTACACCTGGCGGACAATATAGAAAAAACGTCTCAGCTACATTATTAATTATCTCTGGAGGAATGGAAAGAGAACCGAAATTGAAGACACTGCAGATACAGCAGCAGAGACCAATACTGTCAAACTTCAATAGCCCTTACCAGTCTGGAAGCAAGATATCAACCCAGAGAACACCTACCTCTTAGGCAAAGCACAATCTAACAGCTTGCAACGACACCTCAGTAAGGAGGTCACCTTAAAATTGCAATAAAGCCATTATGTGATCATGCTTACAAAGGAATTTGGAGAGGGCTTAGATGAAATTAGTTGTTTTCCATATTTTTTTCAAAATGGCCGTCTAACTTGCTACCTACATAACCGAAAAATCTTGCTACGTACATAACCATCAGTCACCAGTACAAACAAACTAGAATAATTTGGGCACGTGCCGAAAAATCTTGCTACCTACATAACCATCAGTCACCAGTACAAACAAACTAGAATAATTTGGGCACGTGGTGAAGGCCACTTTTTCTGAATTATAAAAATAGATTAAACAAAAAGTGTACTCTCAGGGTCCGAACTAATAAAAAATCTACCCAGAAGTTATCCAGGTTTCCGCAATGAAATATTGGCTATAGGGGTTGATAGAGAAATTTCAGTATGCCTCCTGCAAAATTATTCTTTTTATACGCTTTCTTTGGCCATCGAAAAAGTTCAAATGAAAAATCTTAACGACAGCATCGGTCTTAAAATCTTAACGACATTCGAAAATCGCCGAGCAATTTCAAGGTCACGTTTCAACCTCAAAAATTTATTTTTCAATTCCGCTGAAAGTCTAAAGTTTTCACCAGCCTAGGATCTTGACAACAAAAAAAAACATGCGTCACTTGTTAAGAGTAATGTGGAAAACCAGAGTTAACAAAGTATTTGTTCAAAAGCTCGCCAATGTACAAAAAAATCATGACCAGTAAAAACTTCGAGATTCTTGTCGCTGATTACCTGTTCGACTGAACCTCTAGAATTCATAACCTCAATAGTAATAACACTAAGTAACATTTTGCCATACATCTAGAAGGATTGCCTTGCGCGGCCGGATATACCTCCTGATGAACAACAGAAATCGACAAACTCTTGGACCGTGCAGTTTCTTCATTACCACCGATCAAAATGCCACGCCATCTCTTTAACCATCTACTTCATAATCTTCAGATGCATTGCTTCTGCGATGCAACCCAGCTAGCTTAGGTCACAGTTTTGCTTGTCAGAGCTCAAACTGACAAGCTTATAGCAAATTGGTTGCTGATATTTGGAGCCAAAATTGCGCCTTTGACAAAAATTAGTTTTCTCATACCGGAAATACACACCGCAATGCTTAGTTGCATACTAACACAAATTGATCTGAAGCAGCATAAAGTTATTGTTATCGAAGGATAATTCCTGAGTGATAGCAGAGCTGTTCTGGCGTGGATAAAAGCCAAAGACAAGCCAGTAACTTCTGTTGCCACCCGCTTTCAGGAAATCTGCAACTAAACATCAATAAAGAATTTAAATTAAACTCGTATTAAACTTATATGCGACGAACTTGGAAACGACTTTGGGAAGGGCTAGTTGAAATTAGCTGCTTATTTATGTTTTCTCAATCCCGCCGCCTGAAGAACCTACCTCACCATCAGTTAACAACACAAACAAATGGGAAAATTTTGGGCAAGTAGCAAATGCCGTTTTTTCTGCTTTTGAAAACTAGAAAATAAACAAAACAAAATGAACTGAGGGCCTGACATAAAATTAGATTTCTCTCCAGATTCTGCAAAAAAATTGGCTTTAGGGATTCTTATAGAAACCTTGATATGCCTCTTGAAAAATGATCAGTCTTTTTTTGGGCATCGAAAAGCTCAATTCAGCATCTCCAGTGAAGCCGTCTTATTTCTGGAGCCAGGTAAACTTCAATAGCCCTTACCAGTCTGGAAGCAAGATATCAAACCAGAGAACACCTACCTCTTAGGCAAAGCACAATCTAACAGCTTGCAACGACACCTCAGTAAGGAGGTCACCTTAAAATTGCAATAAAGCTATTATGTGATCATGCTTACAAAGGAATTTGGAGAGGGCTTAGATGAAATTAGTTGTTTTCCATATTTTTTTCAAAATGGCCGTCTAACTTGCTACCTACATAACCGAAAAATCTTGCTACGTACATAACCATCAGTCACCAGTACAAACAAACTAGAATAATTTGGGCACGTGCCGAAAAATCTTGCTACCTACATAACCATCAGTCACCAGTACAAACAAACTAGAATAATTTGGGCACGTGGTGAAGGCCACTTTTTCTGAATTATAAAAATAGATTAAACAAAAAGTGTACTCTCAGGGTCCGAACTAATAAAAAATCTACCCAGAAGTTATCCAGGTTTCCGCAATGAAATATTGGCTATAGGGGTTGATAGAGAAATTTCAGTATGCCTCCTGCAAAATTATTCTTTTTATACGCTTTCTTTGGCCATCGAAAAAGTTCAAATGAAAAATCTTAACGACAGCATCGGTCTTAAAATCTTAACGACATTCGAAAATCGCCGAGCAATTTCAAGGTCACGTTTCAACCTCAAAAATTTATTTTTCAATTCCGCTGAAAGTCTAAAGTTTTCACCAGCCTAGGATCTTGACAACAAAAAAAAACATGCGTCACTTGTTAAGAGTAATGTGGAAAACCAGAGTTAACAAAGTATTTGTTCAAAAGCTCGCCAATGTACAAAAAAATCATGACCAGTAAAAACTTCGAGATTCTTGTCGCTGATTACCTGTTCGACTGAACCTCTAGAATTCATAACCTCAATAGTAATAACACTAAGTAACATTTTGCCATACATCTAGAAGGATTGCCTTGCGCGGCCGGATATACCTCCTGATGAACAACAGAAATCGACAAACTCTTGGACCGTGCAGTTTCTTCATTACCACCGATCAAAATGCCACGCCATCTCTTTAACCATCTACTTCATAATCTTCAGATGCATTGCTTCTGCGATGCAACCCAGCTAGCTTAGGTCACAGTTTTGCTTGTCAGAGCTCAAACTGACAAGCTTATAGCAAATTGGTTGCTGATATTTGGAGCCAAAATTGCGCCTTTGACAAAAATTATTTTTCTCATACCGGAAATACACACCGCAATGCTTAGTTGCATACTAACACAAATTGATCTGAAGCAGCATAAAGTTATTGTTATCGAAGGATAATTCCTGAGTGATAGCAGAGCTGTTCTGGCGTGGATAAAAGCCAAAGACAAGCCAGTAACTTCTGTTGCCACCCGCTTTCAGGAAATCTGCATTTAAACATCAATAAAGAATTTAAATTAAACTCGTATTAAACTTATATGCGACGAACTTGGAAACGACTTTGGGAAGGGCTAGTTGAAATTAGCTGCTTATTTATGTTTTCTCAATCCCGCCGCCTGAAGAACCTACCTCAACATCAGTTAACAACACAAACAAATGGGAAAATTTTGGGCAAGTAGCAAATGCCGTTTTTTCTGCTTTTGAAAACTAGAAATTAAACAAAACAAAATGAACTGAGGGCCTGACATAAAATTAGATTTCTCTCCAGATTCTGCAAAAAAATTGGCTTTAGGGATTCTTATAGAAACCTTGATATGCCTCTTGAAAAATGATCAGTCTTTTTTTGGGCATCGAAAAGCTCAATTCAGCATCTCCAGTGAAGCCGTCTTATTTCTGGAGCCAGGTAAACTTTTTCCACTGCCATATTTGACCTTCAATAGATATCTAAGCTTTTTGCTGACAATGTTTGGAGAAAAAAATTTTCTTAAAAACTTATCAAAAAATTCTGTCAATTCGTTTGCTGATGACACACTAGCTCAGAACAACAAAAAAGAATTTGACAGACACTTGCAAGGATAGGTTTCATTCTTATGTCGAATTCCGATCAAAGTCTAAAATTAATGAAAATCGAGGATCGTGACAATAACAACTAAGAACTTCACATCTTAGTTGTAAATTGAAAAACCGGAGATGGTACGAAACTTCATCAAACGCTTTCCAAAGTACAAAGATCACTTGAGCAAAAAAACAAATCAAACATTTGTGTCGCTCATCGCCTTTTTAATGCCAAATTCTAGGGTTTCAAGCCTTCCTATAGAGCTTTGCCTTTAATTATTTCGACTGTTGGCGCTTTAGAGCACAATAACTACAGCCATCGATGTAAAACCTGTCAGATATTTGATCATAGGAACCACCGTCAGCAGTCAAACATTCAACAGTGATCGTCAGCAATGATGGCGTGGGCTACCCTGAACCATTCACGGTTGTTCAAGTAGAAGTGAAGATTTCTCGTTTGGTAACAGGACTAATTCGAATAGAAGTTCTCGAATTATTCAGTGCAGATAAAATTTTGAGAGCAATCCAACGCTGCACTTCTCGATGGGGTCAAGCCTGCATGATTTAGTCGGAGAATGTTCAAAGTTTCCCAGGAGCAATCTAAAAGATAAGACAAAGGCCATTGACGATGGAACATACCTTTGTCACGGATCAGCTACTTAGCCAATAATTTGAGTAGAAATTTGACCTTCCTCATTTTGGTTGTGTTTGGGAGAGGATCATTTGAGTGCGTGAAGCAAGCTCCTCTTCTGAAACGCGACTCATTTTTCCTGACGTCAGATCTTTTTAACCACTCTGTAACCATATTTCTGTAACCATTTTTAACGATGCCGACTGTCTTATTAACATGCAACTACTCACCCACTTGAGAGGAAACAACGAAGACAACAATAACCTAATGCCAAACACCTTCCTGCTCCGCAGACCCTTCTGAATTGGCCCTGGAGCCGTATTAAACGAGACACTTAAATTGAATTTTTTGTCCTGGGCGCACGTGCAGCAAAGAATCCAGCAAAATTGGAAGACACTGCAGAACGGAATTATACCTTCGCTGAACAAACAACCAAAGAGTACATCTTGGGAGCGCCATTGGAACTGAATTAAATCAATGAAATTGCCTGCTGCTTGAGGAGGTCTGCCCACGAGGAATCTGGCCTCTGGCACAAATCACTCGGACTTTCACTGGCACCGATAATGTTGCTAGCGGTCATTTTATGTTGAGTCCATGTTTGTTATTAACCCAGCCCGGCGGCTAAAGAACTGCTCGGAACTGAGAATTGTCTTTGTGGTTCTGAAGCAAAAATAATAACAAAGAACGTTTTGTCTAATTCCGGATAAAACCAACGGTTCTTTTGCAATGGTTGTCTTGCAAAAATTAAAAAGATGGAAATTTTTCTCCAATTTCAAGGGAGCCAAATATGGTTTTGCATTATTTTTTTTGGAAAGTGATTTGAGTGTAGTTTGCACCTCTTTAAAGATACTCAGATCACTTAGAAAGGCACGCAAGACCTTTCAAAGATCGCTAAAACGGTCGCGTGATTCTTGAGAAATCGAACATCTTGTAAAAAGTGTTGTGTAAATTCAAGTTCCGACCTGGACTTGCGATGGGTAAAGTAAGGGTGGCTAAATTGAGTTTTTTCCCAAATCCACTGCCAAGTTAAGGTTAAGTTTCATTGGCCCCGAAGATGTTAACGCTAAAGGTAAACTTATACGTTCATTTTGATTTTACCGAAATCATTTTTAATTTGTTTTTCCCAAAATTGTCAACAGGAAGCTAAAGATGATGTGAAATGCTGAAAAAATAGGAAATAATGATCTTACTAAATGTAAAATTTGGGAAACAAAACATGTGCTAACAAACTAATTGAAACTCATTTAACAGATCCGCAACATAACGAAGAGTATGACCAGATCCAAGCGTTATCAGTTGTGTCTTGTTTTTATTCTAATTTTTTGTTAAGAAACCTTCAGCTCACTTCAAGCTCCATTTCTAAAAGAAAGAGAAAGTTCTCAATTTTTACTAAGTTTTTTTTTTATAAAAATCAATTATTTCACAATCGTGCTAATCAAAACGTCAGTTCTCGTTCCTTGATGTTCTTCTATCTCAACAAACTGAAAAAATCTTTGTCTAAATTCCAAACTCATTAAAGTTTTCTCCACAAAACGTTTGAGAAAAACAGAGGATTACCACAGAAACGATATGTTCCTAGAAACTATGAGTTGTTCCTGGAAACTATGAGTTGATTTGGCAAAAAAGCTGGATTGCAACTCTGTTTCAACTGTTTTAGCTATGTCTGACAGAAACGAAAAATACAAATCTTTTTTCTTTAAGTCACATGCGTCCCTATAAATTCCACTTTCAAGGATAAAAACTTTTTTTTTCGTTTCTCTTCTGATTTTTTGCTTTGTAGTTGCTTTGATCAATAGTGTTCTCTTTTTAACAACAAATTTTTTTCGATAACTTCCAATCAATACCATTAAATGTTTGCATGAGTATTCTTAAACACCCTTGCATGGTCCACCTCAACATATAAAACGTTCTGGCATTTCAGTTGTTTTGTACCACTTATCAGACTTGCAATCAGACGTTTTAAAGGTTGGCTGATTTATCCATATTAAGATTTTAGATATCACAAAAATTTAAATGATTTTCAACTCTTTATAGAAACGATTTTCAACTCGAATGTTTTGTCTTTGTCAAAGAGATTGTGGTACTGCCCCATGACTACTACCTTCACTTTAACTCTCAACTGGTAGATAATTTTATATAGACCACAGTGCAATAACCAACCTCCGGTGTTGAGGTATTTTGTTTTTCACTTGTAAGAAATCGTCGGTTGTTAATCGTTTTCATTGACAAAAACAAAAAGAGCGCTAGCGTGTTAGTCGTCGTTTTATTCGTTTTTTGCCGTTGTTTTTATGCAAGAAATGATCGTTTAATCATCGTCTTTTTTTATTTTTCCTCGTTATGTTTTTGCAGGAAAATATATTTTTTGTCGCTTTTTTTCAATTAGATCGTGGTTTTTCGCGATTTCTTAAAAGTAGCTCGTCGTTTTTTTACAAATGGATCGTCGTTTTTTCGTCGTGTCTAACATGTACAATATCATATATAAATTGACAATAAAATAGTCGAAAAAGTCTCATGATGATAAAAAAAACCACATTATATTGTTATAACCTTGTCATATATTGCATGCTTAAATAATTCTCCCTTTTGTGACTTGTACTTTTAACTGATCTATTATGAAAATTATAATCGTCTTCTAGCTCATAGGTGACTAATTAAGCGTTAACAAACAATCTTTGAGACTGTGACCTATCAAATTTGCTTTATTTCTACTTAATCAATCTTTTCTTAGGCAGTACCTATTTCAGTTTGTGTTCCAGTATTTAAAACGCTTAAACAATCCAATTTCTATCAACGCAAAGATTTTTACAGTCGCATCTATGCAAACCGGCCACTAAACAAGTTACTTCCAGTCTAAATTCGTTGAACAGTGATTATTGTAGCTCTTTATCGCAATGCTGCCCGCTGACACGCCAGATGTCCTTTAGCAACAGTCTGACACTAAGGTTGAATGGGATTGAACCACAAGACCAATGAATACATTGGACTCTAGGCTCAGTACCAATCGTTGTGTTAAAGACTTAGTTACTCTCATTTCAATCCACACACATGCGAAGATTCCTCCTTAGATGACGGTATCCTTTTTTGGTTCGTAAACTGCGGTAACTAATCAATTTGATAAGCCAGATTTGATTTATTGCTTAAAAACCTAATAAGCTTGAACCCACCTAGATGAAGAAGATCCACAATTCCTTCGATCTTTTGAGAGCCCTCTCAGGGGACTCCACAGAATCTAGATGATCGTCTATGTAAAAATAGGACGGCTTTAGTTGCTTCCGGGTTTTGATCTATGTTGTCTCGGGCGGTGCGTTGCAATGCATAATTAGCGCAAGTGGATGAGTCTTTAGACCTAAAAATATGGCGCGTATTTTGATACACAACATTTGTTGTGGCGTCCTCCCACAACAAAAAAGGGCAGTAATGGCTGGTCGCAGTCAGGGATACCAACCTGCTGAAACATACCCTCGAAATCTGCGGACACGGCAAATTGATATTGACGAAACTTGAGTAGTACATGGATTAAGTTCTGGAACAAGTCGGGGCTATTGAGCAAAAATTTTTCCAAAGAGGTTCCGTAGAACTTTGCTGCGAATTTATTACCCTATTCACTTTCCCAGGTTTGATTGGGTTGATTATGTGATAATGTGGTAGATACCATTCTTCATCTGACCATTGCTCTACCACGTGAACGTCAGGAACTGTTATTAGATAACATTTTTCAAGGTCCTCACTTTTGTTTTTTCTTAACTATTTTTTAGTGTTGTGTCCTTTGAGAGCCGCTTCTTGAGAGGGTTAGCTTGCATCAGTGACTAAAAGTAGTTATTGGGGAGCTGAATGTTGTCATCAGCCAACAACACACCAACATCCTGTCTTTGACTTTTACGAAACGTTGTTGTTTCAAGTATTTCATGAGCCCGAGTATCGGCTGAAGATCGTGGGTCAACCTGCTTGGACGCGCCGTAAAATTCCATACCATACCATGGCTTAACTTGAAAATCAGGATCATAATCCGAATAAATACTGAAACACGTCGAGGTTAAACTTAACCTTAACGGGAGTGGGCTACTTAGAACCCAATCTATGGGCAATTGAAAGGCGAACGGTGAGCATTTTTTGTCGGCTGAAAAGCACTCTGATGGGTGATTGCATGGTAGACATCCTGTCCAAGTATCATTTTAATTTCTCCATAGCTATCTCTTACTGGATCTAGGACAGCAAGATGTGGGTAAGTTTCTTGCATGGACTTAAAGTCAATGATGTCGGACCCTACGTTTAATGTTTCCCTCGCATAGCGACGCACAGTAACATCTTCGAAGTCTTAATCTAATTAAGGTGTTATAGTGAATTGGACCACTTTGGTGTCAATTAGTTCTATATTTATACACTTGAGGGTCAATTTTATTGCGGTAACTTGTAAAATGAGTCTAGCTGCGAGACTATCGGGCATCCAAGAGTTACTGCAAGCGGTATCACAAAAAACCAACGTTGCGATATTGGTTTCCTGAAAAATTATTTATTGGCAAATCTGTCAACTGAAAGAGGATTTGAAATCCGTGACGGAAGACAAAGTGGTCAATTCTCTTAATTGCTGTTGACTGGAAGATGGTTAACTACTACCTATACCTGACTTCAAAGTATTGATGTTGTTAGTTGAGGATTCAGCCGGAAAAACCCTTTCAACTCCGTGGAACAAGGTGTTATAGGAGCTGCTGCAGCCATCTTGTCTACATTTACGGGACTTGAGTTCTTTCAGAACATGTGTTTATCACTCAAACAAGAGAAACAGAGCTTTCCCTCGGCTATAACCTTTGCTCGCTGAGTGGATGTCTTTTCTTTAAATACAGGACATTCCAATAACCAGTCTTGAAAGACCAGAGGAGTAGGTTTCTCCCAATGCTTTTTTGACAAAAAGAGTGACCATGACTCTTTCATTATTGGTGGTAGTTTGTGTACGGCAGTGTTGAGAAATGAAGTACTTTTTGAATCGGAGTCATATGAGAGCAATTTAAAGATCCCGACAAAACTTGAAAGGCACCCCAAATAATTATTGATGTCATTGCTATTGTGCATCATCTATGGTGAAAAGCTGTTTATTTTATCCGAATGGGCACTGACAACCGCCTGTGATTGGATAGAAATTTACGTTCTAAGGTTTTCAGTGCGTCTTTGAACATTGCGCCGCAGAAGGCGTTAGCTGTTTTAGCTTTTCCAACAGCGAATGTCTTAAAGTATGTCAATTTTACATCATCATTTAAAGACAGAGTAATTTGCGCTTTTGAATTGACAATATCCATTGTGCCACTGTATGGGATTTCGACTGTATTATAACAACTTCCATTCGGGTAGCGGGTCATTCCTCCTGCTGATAAGGGCTAAGGTTTGCGTTCTCCGCTGCTGGCACCAGAGGCGTGGAATGAGGGGGACCACCGCAGCACAACGGCATTGGAGCGGTATTCCCGTATATTGAAGGTATAACGAGCTTGACAAAAGATGGCGCGATGTTAGTTGTTGTACTGAAGGGGTTAACGGGGATACTACAGGTTGTTGCGTGGTTACTATTAGCAGTTTTTTTGGGATTTCAGAAGGCGGGGTTAGCATTGCTTGGTGGTATTGTCAGTTGAACATTGCTGAGAACGGCTGCATTTTTTGTCACAAGACTGGCGTTTGGGGGGCTGTTCTGAGAAAAACGCCACAAGTTTAAATCAAGGTTACAATAAAGGGACCGGTTTGGTGCGGTGGGAAACGGCTACAGGGGGCTACATGGGAATATAAAGGGTTTTGCTGGTGGATTGTTACAGGTTTGGATTGCAGGGAGAATTATCGGAAGTTGGCACTGAACTAATTGACTTCGCGGGATTAGGGGGCGGCTTGTTCAAGTGTGGCTTTGAAGATGGAGATCAGATGTGCGGGTGGTGGGCACTAGGGAGTTGTGCTGCGTTTAGATTGTTACTTTGAGGTGGATTCTGTTGTTTTGTTAAAATGAGAGTTGAGCAGATGCAACTAACCAGGCCTACTAGAACTTTTCTGTCTCAAGTGTACAGCGGATTGATTTTTTATTTGATTTGCCTTTGGGTTTGTTGAAAAATCAGATACACATTTTTACCGATGAGTGCGATGGTGCCATAACAGTTGTCGGGGGCCGGAGAGGTAACTGAAGGGGTGGGAGTGAAGCATTTCGTACGTTGGCTGGCACTTGTTTCACTGGGTTCAGAACACCACAACATGAGGGATTATATGCATGGTCGGTCCTTCCATCACTGGCAAACTCTTGCAGTTGAGCATGGAGGTATTCCAAATAAAACGGCCTTTTCTAAACAATAGAATTTACAAATCTTGGCCGTGCGTACTGAGATAGCGTTTCAAGATGATTTAAATTACCGCCAACAATACCTGAGTTTTCTGTAGGATTACTATTGGCAGTATATTGAATGGGATGGTCGGCGGTTACTGAGCCAGGACGAGGAAAGTTTAACTCACTTGCGGCAGTCAAGGAATTACTGTATGTAACCGAATATACCAATTCCTATACAAGTTCCCAGCCTCTATCTGATCCTTTAGGTAAATTTAGTTCTTGTGAATAACAACAAGGAACGATGAGCCATCAGTTTGGCCTCATATAATTTAACTGCGGCAACACGTTGGGGATGATCTTCCTACAACTTTTGAAATATCAGCTGCTACATTTTTATTTCAAGCTCCTTTTTGCGCTATACCCAATCTTAAACCAACCAGCATACTAATACTATTAAACAAATTACAGCAAAAGTAAAATGAACTACAATATTGTATTTGTAGTCTATGACAGCTAGAGAGGTCAAAAAAAATCTATCCGTAACTCCAGAACAGACCTAAGCCTCATCCTAGAATGCAAAAAGACCAAGTCAACTAACAATAATACAGTTACACGCAAACATACAGCAGCAAAAACCAAAATAATACAACAGGAGAGCCAGTAAATAAGTAAGGTGGCTAAATTAAATACAATCCACCCGTAACTCAAGATTCAACTATGTCCCAACCTAGAAAACTATAAGACCAAAACAACCAACGATCATACTAGCATAATAATCATACTGCAATTAAAACAAACTTCATCACATATGACAACATACTACCTCGAAGCAAAAATTGAATCGAAGAAATACGACGTTGAATGCAAAAAAATTGGAACGCTGGGATACGAAAATGAGAAACGAAGTTATGGGAGAGCGAATTTAAAGAAGAATAATCGGAACAGGGAGATTTGAAAATTTAATGGACAAAATTTACAAGTACGGTACGAAATTCAATCGAGATTGAGAAAAAGAAAATGGCAATGCGACTTCGTTTTTGAATTTGTGTGGTTGTGATTTTTTTTTAAAATCTTTGTTTCGTAAACTTTGTTTCACTCAATTGACGAATTTTATCTTGGAAAAGTCAATTTTTGACAAATTTGACAAAAGAATTATATTTCGTTCAATTAATTTTCTATTTGTGGTCATTTTTTTGCTAATTCTTGAATACGGATCGGTAATCCAGTAAACTGTGTGATTTCATGTCTGAACTTAGGGTTTATCAATATTCGATACTGATTTTCTTTTTTGATTTGCATCAAAGTTGACCAGGAGTTTTCAAAATTAAACATTTTAGCATAATTTTCTCTCAATTTGCTCTATATCAGAGGCCATTCTTTGTTATACAAACCGACTCGATCTATTTTTTTTTCAAATTCTCAAAATCGATGGTTGTTCGTCTCAAAAATTATTGTTTTGAAGGTTAATGACCAGTTTCCCATTTAATTTTGGGCACTTTGATTTTTTAAAGCTGTGATGCCAAAAATTTATTTTTTTTGCGATGTCAAATTCTGTTTAAGCTGGGTTCTTTGCCGTCTAAAGGCGAATTACAAAATCAAAATAGAACAAATGAGTTCACAAGATTCAATATTTCATGCTTACAGTTTTTGAAGTCGCTTTGAACTCTAGTCGTTGAATTGTTTGATCTCGTTTCATCTTTGACTTTTTGACGGTGTAACACACCCTTCCATTTGGGGTCATTTCTGAGACTGGGATGTTGGAGTCGTTGTTCTGCAATCGGGGACGCATCGGTGATGTCCTTCTTAAGGCGATGAACACCTGTCACGGTACTAAAATCCGCAAAGTATCCGGAGTTCTCCTCGGCCGACTTGAAACTCCTGGGCATTTGGTAATCATCAGTTGCTTCATCAATGTTCCAATTTTCGCGCGGTTTCAACAACTGTCTGCCAACCCTCTCAGTTGGCTGCTCATAGGTATACTGTTATTAATACCGACCCGCCGCGTCGTTTAACTTCATTCATCGGACCGAAAACGTATCATCCTGCTCACGAAATGTGGTCTCAATTGATCTCACGTTTGCAACTGTTTTGCTTGCTTTAAATATTGATCTTCTTCGTCCCAATGTGGCAGGACTAATTGGACAATAAAATACAAACAAAACTCTGATCTATTTTATACTCATTGTTGAATTAAACTAAAGGTTACTCAAGGAGCGGCACAAAATAGGTGTCAAACAACTTGTATAGCTTCAACTTATTGCTCCTAACGATATAAAGCAACGTATTTTCAAGCAAAGATCAATGAGTCAACGTATACGCATTGGTAATGTTCAAAGCAACAAGTTCTTTTTTAGACAGCAATTTTTGATGCTCATTTGGCCGGTATTTTGTCTGATAACGAATCAGTTCAATGCGCGTCACCATTTTCTACCGATGAATCCAAAACACCGAAAAATATAGAGCCGAATCTTGTCTTATTGGATAGGTTTTATGAATATGGTTATTTGAAATTATGTGAAACGTAAATTGGAACGGTTTCTGTACGCATTTTAGATGCTTGAATCTGATTGGCTGATAATTAGTTCTCGCTTACATCTGTTGACTTAGTAACAGCTCTGATTTGGAATTGTTGTAACAGTGATAGTGACCATACATGGGTCGATATCTGTTAGAAACAACAAAATGATTAAGATGATTACCTCTTTTTTCTTGTGTTTCAGCAAACCTGTGAAACAATTATGCCTCTGCGACATTTTTGGTAGTGCTCACTTGTTAGGTCATCATGTTAACAACAACGACTAAGATATCTTACAAATTAGTCAACAAAAATTTATACTGGGAAATTTTGTACAGTTGAAAAGAATTGGGTCATTATTGAAATTTGCGAGGGTTCTTTGTTTGTTGGTGGTTCTGTGAGCTATTAAGTTTTTCGTTAATTCAAAAATCTTTCCAAAATATGGGTGAGAAAATTTACTTTAAATTTTTCTCCTGTCATTCCTGAATAGATCCAAAACTGTGACATAGTTAACAAAAGCACTTAGTTAAAATTCGCAAAACTTTTCTCAACAGAAACGCTTTGAATGATGACCTACGTTTCCAGATCAATTCACAGGCCGAACTCATAATTCAAAACGGTACAAAATTACGTCTTCATATTTTAGCGTCTATGAAAATTTTTGTTATATAACTTTCAAAGATTGAGAATCTTACACAATGCACTTTTTGAAGAAGGCCTAAGAAGGACTAGAAACATATAGATTAAATTATATACAAACAATAATATAATATAACATCCCCTTCCTTAGGCAACCTTCGGGCAAATATTTCATCAGTTAACCTTGAGTTTATCTTTAAACTTATCTGTTTTAATTTACGTATTAGAATAGCTAAATCGTTCATGATTGGTAGGAGTGTAAAATCTTGTGAGAGCTTGATAACTGCGTTGGCCTAATTGTTTCCAACTTTCGCTTAACGATATTATAATCTGTAAATCCAGAATCAAGCAAACTTCTTGAGAACTCTAAATTTGTGTCATCGACTTTGAACCTAAATTAATACATTTTTGTGAAGCGAAATTTTGTTAAATTCTCAGATCGGAAAATATCAATAGGTAAGATCAGTTCCACAGTAATAAAATTACACAACTTAAACTAAAAAAAACAACCCAATTGAGAACCCCGCTTTTAACGCGTTGTTTTCATATAATAATCCGGGTTGTTACATTGTTGACAGGTTCGGGATATTTTTCTCTCGTTCGAAATCCTGCCTATTGCGTTTTTCAAAAATTAGGGATTTTTAAGCCTGGCAAATGACGGTTGCCTGAGTAAACTAAGAAAAACATAATATTCTCTTTTTCTTGTGGACATTTATTGCATAAAGTCTGATTTCTGTGGCCTCTCTAGCGTTGTCCCATTTATCGAAAAATAGACGCTCCCTGCTTCTGCAGCTTTTGCAATCCCAGTGTTTGTAGTGCCCACTCGTAATAAGTCTAAGGGGCCTAGTGGGGGAGGCTTCGGCGGTTGCTACGGTGATCTCAACGATATATAGCCTACGAGGAGAGACCTCAAGTCCTAGGTAAAATCTAAAGTCCAGTAAGGTTTAAAGTCAGCATTTCCTGACTATAAGTTTTGGGCAACCGTTCTTTGTCTCGCTTGTCCGTAGAAATTTTATGTAGGAACTTTATGCCAGAACATTTTTGTTATGAGGTTTGATGCCGATGCGGCGCTAGAAGCAAAACTACTTCTACCAGAGCCTTTCAATGGTACCAGTGATATTCAAGCTTATATAACACAATTCGAACTTCTAAGTTCGCTCCAAAATTGGCATAAAAAAGCATTCAATACTGATGGCACTCCACAAGTAGATGATGCTGGTTAGCAAGTCTGCATTGATAAAAGGCACACGGTTTTTTTTGCGATTACGAGGCAGTGCCATAGAATTTTATCAGTCGTTAGACGACGCTACTAAAAATGACCATACAGAACTTACGAAACATTTTTTGCGTCAATATCAGGAACCACCAGAGTTTGTTCGCTCTTCGCATGCTAAGCGGTTGCAAGGTAAATCCGGAAAAGTCAGTGAGTTTTTAGCAGAGCTCAAAATTTTAGCGAACAAAGCTTACCCACAGGATACGCAGCCAATAAGAGACCACATTGCGCTCCAATCTTTCATTGAAGGCTTGCACAATGTTCTTGTTCGGGTTGAACTCCGTAAAAACAAGCCCGCCGCCATCAACTTAGCTCTCGAGTCTGCTCTACATTTCAACGCCATTTACCGTCTTGACGCTCGAACAAACGAAACCCCTAGTTCCTCGACTGCTTTAAATACTATCGAGGCCCTATCACATAAAGTAGACAAACTAATGGCGGGACAACTGAATTATCAGTCGCGTTCTCAACCATTTAACAGAAAATCGAACCGCAAAGGCAGCTCAACGCATAAATTGTCTCCGTTATCCAAACGCACATCTCCTAATTACTCTTGAAGTCCCTCGTTAAATAGTGAGCAACAACGGTCCTCTTCTCCTCGACAAGCGTTCACACATAAATCTCGAAGTTGTTCAGTAAGCAACGACAGAAAAGTTAGATTCGCTGGACCGACCATCTGTATTGGTTGCAACAAAAAAGGTCATACCAAAAACGTTTGCAAAAACTGCTGGAACTGTGGTTCCTCTCAACATCAACGCGGAAACTGTCCAGAATCTCAATCATACTCTAAACGATAGCTCTTCTTATTGCTTTGAAATTTTCTTGAGAGTGTTTGTTCTCCACTTTTAATAACCCATGGCCTACAATGAACGTATATTTGGCATACAGTCGCTTCTTTCCAAAGTACTAATCCCTTGTTGCCCGCCTTGATTCATTCGGGTGCGGCAATTAGTGTAATACGCACTGATGTTTTTGGAAAGCTCGGCAATTCTAGCCAATCGTTTAAACTGGAAGCATCTGATATCCAGGCATCTGCTATTAACGGCACAACGCTCAGGTTTAAGGGTATGTGCTTGCTTCCATGCCGTTGGTTTAAAAGTGGACCAATTTTTTTCTTTCAAGTTTTACATTTGTACAGATTTAAGCGCTCCCTGTGTTGTCGGTTTCGACCTTTTACACAAGGAAAAATGTGCAGTTGATTTTTGTCAAGGATTCTGGATGTGGGCAACGCAGTGCTGGAATGTGTGAGCCCACTAGCTCAATGGTACGAGAGAAATTCGCAAACAGCACAAATTGCGCTTTGCTCTGTATCTGATCGTTTTCTAATACCAGCCCGTAGTGAAGCCCATGTTAAATGTAGGCTAAAATCTGATCATGCGCATAAGTTTTTAAGCAGTACGCGTACTTCGTCGACGCGGCTGTCGGTTTGGTAGAGCCCTACGTGGGTTTCACCAGTTTTAACTCTGTACTAATTGCTTCATCTCTTATTGCATTGGATGGAAATGAAATTCACTTGAGAGTATTGAACCCTACTTGCAACTCCGTGACCGTATTTCCATCTCAAACAATGGCGCAAGTTTCGCATTTCAATGAGAATGAGCTGCAAGCTGTAGGTTTTAATGCTGTCAACGTTTCATCAGCCAACAAACTGATGAAAACATTTGAATCTTTGTTCTGTGCACTTTCTGAAGAACAGCAGAAAGACGTGCTTAAGCTGCTCAAACTGTACAAAGATGTGTTTTCCCGTGACAAATGGGACTTATGTTCAAGAGATTTACATAAACTGCGAATTCAGTTGAAGGAAAACGCTCAACCTTGTCGCGTCCCCTACAGGGTTATGAATCCTTCAAAGCGGAGGGATCTGAAAGAAAAGATTACCAAACTTAGAGAAATGGATCTTATTGCTCCCACTCATTCCGAATGGGTGGCTCCAACGGTGTTAGTTCCGAAGAGTTACGGTTCGTGTCGATTGGTAATTGACTATCGCAAACTGAATGCGCAAACCGTCAAAACATCCTGGCCTCTGCAACGTATTTCAGACATCCTGAACAACCTTGAGGAAAGCATTTTCTTCTCCAGTAGTGATCTTTGCAGTGGTTTTCATCAAATGGAAATTGAAGAGGAAGACCAACATTTAACTTCCTTTAAAACGGCATTCGCATTGTATCAATGGAAAAAGATGCCCATGGGCCTTTGCAGTGCACCTGGAGCGTTTCAAAGGTGAATGGAAATTGTCCTCTCAGGACTGATCTTTGAAATTGTTTTGGTATACCTTGATGACATCATAGCTTTTGGTCGTTCTTTTGAGGAGCATAATAACCGTCTTCAATTAGTGTTCAGACGCATTGGGGACGCAAATTTTAAAATTTCTCGCGCTAAATGTTCCTTGTTCCAAACAAAACTCGTTTTTTTGGTCATGTGTTTTCTGCTGAGGGTATACAAACTGATCCTGCAAAGATTGAAGCCGTCGAAAAAGTAACCTATACCCCAAACAATCCGTCAGTTAAGACCATTTATGGGAGTTGTTGGGTTTTATCGCAAATTTGTTTTGAAATTTGGCACTTTTGCCTATCTTCTTTATCGATCAATGAATAAAACAACGAAATTCCAGTGGACCCCGGAATGCCAACAAGCTTTTGAAAAATTAAAGGGAGCGCTTGTTTCCGCCCCAATTTAAGGTTTTCCAAATGAGAGCGATCAATTTGTCCTCTGCACTGACGCATCGATCACGGGTATAGGAGCTGTTCTCTCACAGAAACAGAAAACAAGGGAAAAAGTAATTGCCTATGCTAACAAGACACTGCAAAAAGGTCAGCGAAACTACTCCGCTACGAAACGTGAACTGTACGCTGTTGTGTTTTTCAGCTCATATTTCAAGGAGTTTCTTTTGGACAAACGTTCCAAATCAAAACAGACCATCGCGCGTTGGTTTGGCATTACTCATTCAAGGATCCGGATGCAATAGTGGCACGTTGGCTAGAGAAATTGAGTATGTTCAATTTTGAAATCGTACATCGTCCGGGAAAAACAATTGCAAATGCTGATGCCCCTTTCCAGATTAACTCCATTGAAGTTGTCTGCTACATCAGTAACTCCAAGCCGCCTTTCGTCACCTTTCTTTGCACAAATTCAAGATAAAGACAAAGCAATATCAACAGTTAAAGCCCGGTGTCGTTCTGGAGAAAAACCATCGAGAGCAACGATGTTTGGTCGATCATGCATTTTGCAATGTTACTGGCAGCAATTTGAGTCGTTACAAATTATTGACGGCGTTCTCTATCGTCTATTTCAAAAGGCTTAAGTATCAACTCAGTTTCAACAGTGTTGTGTCACAATAAATCAAGTGAAGGATATCCTTCTGCAATTGCATGATTCGCCTGCTTCAGGTCATCTGGGTAACAAGAAAACTCTGGACAGAGTTTGCCAGTGTTTCTACTGGCCAGGACTAAACAAATGATGTTGATTCCTGGTTCTCAGGGTGCGGAACTTGTCAGAAGCGAAAAAACTCAAAACAGTCACATCAACCGGAGATGCAAATTTGTTCGTTTCAAAAACCCTTTCTCTGTGTATCCGTTGATATCCTTGGACCGTTACCAGAGAGGCGGTTAAACGAAAAGCTATACAAAGACATCCTAATGATTGGAGATCATTTCACTCGCTGGTTCGAGGCAACGCCGCTTCAAAATATTGAGGCTGAGACAATCTAAAGCGCCTTTTTAGACAGCTGGGTCACCAGGTTTGGTGTTCCTGAGTATATTCACAGTGACGACGGATCACAGTTTACATCAAAACTCTTCGCAGACATGTGCAATAGGCTGCTTTTGACGCCTTCCAGATCTACTCCTTACCACCCACAAGGAAAAGCCAAGGTCGAGCGCATTAATCGCACCTTGGAAGATGGCCTAGCAAAGTATTGAGAAGAGCGGCACCTAGTTTGGTCTGTTCATTTGCAATCTTTCATGGTGGCGTACCGGTCGGCAGTCCACGAATCAAACGGTCAATCGATTGTTTTTCGAGAGAAATGCGCATGCCCGTCGATATCTAATGTCCGACGTTGCCACCCCACATGTTGGTCACAGAGATTACGTTTTCCAGCGCTTAGTAGAAGCTTCTTCAATATTTGAGTCAGTAATTGAGAAAGATTGCTGGGAAATGCGGCGACAAAAAGCCATTTTCGACAAAAGCGTAGTCCTTCATATAAGGAGGGCGATCTGGTGCTTATACATTCACCAATTTTTACTCAAGGACAGACCCCGAAGCTTAAAAGTTTCTGTTCAGGGCCCCATTGCATTACAAAGGTGATAAAGTAAATCAAATTGTTCTGAGTGATGTAAAAATTCACAAGCAGCAGATCGCCCACTGCGATCGTATTAAACCTTATGCGACTCCTGATCAGCGACTCCGCAAAAAGCGCGCGAACCATCAAAATATTAAAAAGACGCACCAACCAGTCCCGGTAGATGATAATGATCTTGTATTCCTTGATCTGACGGACTCCGACGTCCCGACCCAACATGCTGCACAGGCTCCAAGAGAACCTGCTAGCTCTTCCATTACGTCGCCATCAAATTTTTCACCAAATCAAAATAGTTGTAGTTCGCCGATAATTCCTCAAAGATCACATAGAGCTGCCGCTGTTCACGCACGCCATCCAGAGTTTTTTCGATTGGCATATTTTGATTCAGAGAGTGATATTGAATAATGTGTTTAGACGCGTCGGTTGACACAATTTTTTTGTGGTTGAGCTTGTTAACAACTGGGTCTTCTACTTTAGTGGGGTATAATATCGAACAAGTCCTCACCACAAAAATCTTCTCGCTTCTTCCGAGTGAACAGTGCACTCCTGTTAAACTGAGCACGAAGAACATTTCTTCCGGTGGCTTCATACTCCACGCGCCTGAGGTTGACATTCAAATGAGTTTTTGCATGTTTCAAGCTTCCTACGCTGTAACTGGCCTAGCTCATTCGGCCCGATTTGACGACTCCGTTTACCTGAAGAAATAATCGCGTTTGGTTCCCACATATTATGCATTAGAAACATGGGTTTGTAGGGCCAATTGGAGCGGTCGCAGTTTCAAGCTCCCAATTTTTGATGATGAAAAATTCAAAATGACAGAAGAAGATCTTTTTTTTGAAGGACAGTCATATAAACCAGGCAAATTCAAGGTTTTTGACTACTCCTACTCTTTCCTACGTGGTGGAAAAAAAGGTGGAATTTGCTCCGCTTGGCCTGTTGACTGAGTAACACCAGGGGGATCCAAAATTGATGCCTCGGGTGTCATCAGTGCAAAACTGACTATCGGAAAAGTTGTTGCTACACTAGACAAAACCAGTAATCCCTGGTCTTTAGTCATGACTACCCTAACGAAAGATTAACGAGCAGTTTTCCGGGATCTGACTTCCAGCATGATTCAATCACTTACTTACCGCATTTCTACGGTCAATGTGAGATCAAATCAATTTTCGAGTTCTCACCTGATCAACTAGGGCTTCACATCTCGTCGGCTGACTCCATGTACTTGAGTGGAAAAACAGCCTCAACGGATAATTCTCGTGTGTTTTACATAGAGCTCCTTAACACAACTGTAACCGTCTGCTCGTATAAAGTTCGTCAGACAACCTACTCTGTTGTTCATTTTGTAATAGCACCGATAACTGAGCACATTCCCGAAATTGATTATAACACCGATACCATAACAAACCTCGTATCTGGCACAAAAATTGAGTTTGTTCACGTCAATGCGCATCTTTCGCCTCAACGTATTGTCCAACGATAATCCAAATCTTTTTCTAGGATCAGGGTCAATAGTCCGCAAACATGCAGAAAAAGTGGGTGCTGTTTTATTTGTGCATAAATGCATACAAGTTGAAGCCGGAATTGCAGACTTTCCGTACTGCACAGAGGAGGTTCCTGTTTTACTGGGTAACGAAACTCAAATTCGCTTCATGAACCCTATTACACAGGTTGTTTACCCAAACTATACGCTAACTGCTTGCGATCCCATAGCGGCATATATGTATTGCACTTTGGAAGGCATTTGGATGCACTACGGGGATGACTACCCAATCGCACGTCCTACTGAGTCTCTGAGTGTTTTCAGTCACTTAGATTTCAGTGAAAAATTACCCTCTACACACCGCTAGCCTCTTTTCATACCAAAATTTGAGACAAAGCGCTAAATCTCGAATACTGAAATACTCACCACGTACCATTTTGGGAAGAGAGGTTTACCTTGGTCCCAATAGTCAATATTCCCATCCAGGTTTCATACACTTCAACCCTAGTATTTCCGGCGAGTTGGAAGGTTTTGTGGCGTGGAAGTAATTGATTGATTCGCTTTCGGTTGCAAGTGGTGGCTGGTATTACGCCGAAAGGTGTACTGCAATTACTTTGACAGTTTTTGCACTACTTCTGTTGATCATATATGTCTCGAAGCTCATTTTTGCTCTATGATTGCTTTCTCATGGCGTGCCGTTTTGGACTGTTTTCAAGCTTCTCAACCCAATTGCGCCTTTCACACAAATGCTCCAGAATCATCTTTGGAGCTTTAATACATCCGCGCCTGCAAATCATAACGAGGATCATTTTTGAGTGAGACCATTGAACCTGTTGATAATCGGACGCTTGTGGTTGATTTAATTTATCCGTCGAATAATCTAGCATATACGTGCTATACAACAAAAATTTAAGGCAAAGAAATGGTTCTCTCTTTCCGCGAAAAAATTCTATTAAACGAATACTTGACAAAAAAAATTTTGACTTTGTTGCATCTTTCAACCCTCATGAAAAACAAGCTTGAAATTTTTAATAACTGCGTGTTTCAGATATCAAATGGCAACGATGATGTTAGTGTTTCGCCTGCATCTCCAGGCCCTGAAATCCTCCTCGACCCCGACCTTCTCTCTGGTGCTTCTTCGCCAGTTCTCACCCTCAATGACAATCCTATGGAATCTAATCTCAATAAGGGAGTCACTGGCAACTGGGCCAGTGATCAGTCCTTGGAGTTCAGGGAGAGTCTCGCAAATGGCGGACAGAAATCTGAGCCTCCCTCCTCTGCTTTTTCGGACGAGATGACGGTTTTTTTGCCCGAAGTCTGCTGCAAAAATTCCTGTTGTTCAGCCTATATCTTAATCCACCGCCCCTACGGTCTCGTCCAGTAGTCCTCAAGAGGACCGATCTCAAAGACAAACCATGGGTCCTCCTCGGAATGCTCCTATTCGAGTGAACGGAATGGCCTACTCGCGGAGCCTGAACGCTGTGTTCCGGGTCGTCGAGTTCTATCGCAATGGTAGAATTCGACTTCAAGACCCGTACAATGCACGACGCAGACCGCTTTTGTACCCGATTGACCTCGTTGCGGTTCCCTTGGACAACGTTGCGGAGCACCGCGATCTTCGGGATCAAATCCAACGTTTACGTCGTTCTCGAGATGCACATGAACGTGATCTCTACGACGCCACTGAGTAACTAGATAAATCAAAAATTCGCGTGTCCAAGTTGAATCAAATGTTGGAGGACTCCCGCACTGCCAACAGTTTGCTGTCCGCGGAGGTTGTCAATCTCGAAAAAAGGCAACCGAAGCGCCCGAAGGCTCCTAGAGTCCAGAATGCAGGAGTCAACACGGACTCTGGGTCTTTGCACGAGCAGTGCTCCACCACTTGCCGTCATCTAAGAGCCCTCCAACGAGATGTTCGTTCCCTGCGGTGCGAAGTCCTTCGCGGAGCTCACAGTTCAGCCAACAAAACCAAAAAACTTAAGAGAAAACCCCGCTCGCGTTCTTCGAGCTCTTCCACGTCCTCTTTCTCTGGCTCTGCGACAGAGTAGATGGAGATGATGACATGTCCTTCCTAAGCGGGTTGATGTAGCACCCCCCTTCCCTAGGCAACCTTCGGGCAAATATTTCATCAGTTGACCTTGAGTTTATCTTTAAGCTTATCTGTTTTATTTTACTTATTAGAATAGCTAATTCGTTCATGATTGGTAGGAGTGTAAAATCTTGTGAGAGCTTGATAACTGCGTTGGCCTAATTGTTTCCAACTTTCGCTTAACGATATTATAATCTGTAAATCCAGAATCAAGCAAACTTCTTGAGAACTCTAAATTTGTGTCATCGACTTTGAACCTAAATTAATACATTTTTGTGAAGCGAAATTTTGTTAAATTCTCAGATCGGAAAATATCAATAGGTGAGATCAGTTCCACAGTAATAAAATTACAAAACTTAAACTAAAAAACAACCCAATTGCGAATCCCGTTTTTAACGCAGTGTTTTCATATAATAATCCGGGTTGTTACAATAATAACAATATAATAATATAATAAGAATGATAACTATAATAATCAGTAAAACCAATCTGGAAAAACCCAATTAAATCCGCCAGTACATAAAACCAAGCTTGTCTACACCATACATTGCTCTGCTGAAAACAAAGAAGAGCTTTTGCAATTGAAGTTAAAAGGTTCTTGTAAAATGGAACAACCCATTTTTGTTTTAAAGGGCTTTTATACAACCAAAACAGTTGTTTAAAATCTTGAGTACATATTTTCTCTTCTATTAAACTGGAAAAAAAAATCAGCTGAAAGTTAATGTGTTATGGCGATGAATTGCTAATGTTCTCAACTAAAATCGTTACTGCAGCTCAGGGTTGAAAGTTTCATTGCGAAACCAGCAAAAATCCACTTCAAATGAGTCCAACTTTTTCGTAACTGTTGCTCCCAAACTGAGATGGTTCAAATCGAAAAATGCCGTCTAATGATTATACTGTCCTGATAAAGCCAAACAACAGCCAGCCTTTTGCGTCGTTTTTCTCAAGAGCAAGAAAAATTGATTTTCTCGTGGGCTGTAATGAAGAAGTGCAAGACCTTTTTGGAGTTTGACAACCTCATGCGGTCTCGGGAAAGAGCCCAGACTCTTTAAATGCCTCCTGTTTGTTTGTATCGATAAGTAGTCACCCTAGAACATCCATATATGGAAAAGTAGTCAGAAATCCAATTTATGGAAAGATTGTAGTCTTAGAACTTCCATTTGGGAAAAAAAGTATTAGTTATAGAACTATCAATTATGACAAAGTTGTAGTTTTACCAATATTTTATAACTTTTTGATTTACGGAGTCAATATGCTCCATAATATGAAAGTTCTGTGATAACAAAAATTTGTCAAACCGGGTATGTCCACGATTTTTCAGTGCATATTTATCTTAAAATCCGAATAATGCGCTAAAATTGTGTACGAAAATTTGTGAATGGGCTGACAAGCGCATAGACACATTCCTCAAAACTCAGTCGCTCTTACGACCATTTGTTTTTTATGAACATCAGTAAAATCCAGGTTAGGCTTGTTTTGGTTGAAATTGAGCTATCAATTTCTGCCGCTGAATCATGTCGTTGTTTCTCATGTCACTTGGTTAGTAATTAGTCATAAGTAACACCTGTCAGGAAATGTCAATCATCTGCTTGCCTTAAACAATAAAAGGCTGTGCCTTATTCCTTTTTGAATTCGAATATATCTTGGAAAACTCAATTCTTTTTTTAACTGTAGTTTTTAATGTTCAGTTTGTTTTAATCGCATTATACGATATTTCCACTTCGAATTATTCTTGTTGAATTGTAAAGACGATATTTGAACTCGAGTTATTTTTTTCATTTTGCAGACAGATTAAACAGCATAAGGCGACACTCATTTCCGCTTCGCTTATCACTATTACGTCATATTTCGCTCAGAATACTGCGTGACAGTCAGTTCAGGCGCTCAACTGGCCAGCTGCCTTTTTGGCATAATCCGTTTATCTATACGTTCCTAGCCATTCTGGTATTCATAGGTACTTTTTTCTGAGGTGGGGGAATAAATAATTTTAACAAAGCTAAAATTAAACAGCGGTTGTTCAGAAAGCAGGAAAGAAACAACTGCAACAAAAAGTCTTCAAATTTTTTCTCAGTTGTAACTATTTTTTATTGATGACGTTCCAAATAATGTCTTAAATGTTGCCTTTTCTGTTTGGATGAAAACGATTTTGATTTTAGTCAGCCCAAGTCGCAGCTTTTCCAGAAAGTCCTCTATGTCGTCTAATTTTTGGTTCACTCAAAAAAATTTCGGCTAAGTGTATAATTGACAAACTTATCAGTCTGAAAATATGTAGCTGAAGGCAGTGATTTGATTATTTTTAGTCTGGCGTTCAGATTTTTTCCTCTTTCACTAGCATTCCCTTGAAAATATTTCCTATCCCTTTTTTATCTTAATACAAACAATAGCCTGTTGATGAATCATTCTTCCCCCTCTCTCATTGACTAATATATAAGTGACTTTCGCTGGTTAAATTTTATAAATGCACTTATTTGTAGAAAGACATCATTTAAACTGATATATTACATTAAAAACTTATATAAAAACCAAAAAAAAACTCAAAAACAGTTGCTGCCAAGAAAACTTGAAAGGAAAATTTGCAACCATAAAATTAAACAATGTTTCTTTCATTTGCCGCATGGAAAATTCGACTTTGAAGCTGGTTACATTTTCCACTTTAAATATTTATTCTACAAGAGTCCTTCTAATAAGCCAGCGGGAAATCACACAGTCAGATTTAGCTAGACACCAAATAACAGGATAAGATTTGCTACGCCGTAAGTAAACTTACATTAATGTTATATTAAACGTTAGCAAAGGAAACAGTTATATTTTAGGGTGCGCTATTGCCTAGTACTTTCATAAAATTCTGCGTTTTAACTAGTGTACAAAAACAGAAAATAGTTATTTTAGGATTTTTTCTTAAATAAGGACCTACCAAAGGTAGTGAGTGATTCGAACCCATTTTGTTGGTGGTATTTGTAAAACTGGGCATATTTTCTTTCTGA
This sequence comes from Convolutriloba macropyga, assembly GCF_964194025.1. NCBI lineage: Eukaryota > Metazoa > Xenacoelomorpha > Acoela > Convolutidae > Convolutriloba > Convolutriloba macropyga. The sequence continues at coordinate 27,029,476 of NC_134477.1, forward strand.
TAGTTTATTTGATATTTGTTCGAAATTCTTGGCGACGAAAGAAGTTGATATATCGCCATGAATTTGTCCTGAGTTTTGTGAAATAACTCAGTGAAAGCATTTAGTCTGTTATTGCGAGTTATTTCACACGCTTCCAATTCGCATTTTCAGGTGTGTTGATTGATCAAGCATTTCCTGGCTGGCACCTGAAAAACACGTGAACTGTTTTGGTTTATATTTTGACTAGCAAGAAATATTTTAACCAATCTTTGCCAGTTCTAAAAGAGACTGTCTCTTTTTGCCGAAAAATCATTAAACCGAAGAGCCATTATCACCTCCAGTCTAAATTTAATACCACAAATTCAAGAAAATCGACGCCAATTTAGCGGTCTCTATATTTTTTAACTCGATTGTGAATAATTTTGAATTTTGTGAACGTGTTAAGCTATAACAGTCAAAATATTTTCTTTACTACTTTTCGGCTGAGCAAATGTTAGGAATACTTGACACCGCCTGATAATAATTGAGCAGAGTTACCTAAATGCGTCTTACCACCTGGCGTTGGACATTATTGCTATTTTGGTGATTACTCTTGTTATATTCCAAACACATAGAGAGGGAAAAGAAATAGTTAATCTAGTGCCTCGGAATTATTCCACTAAGTTTATATATTACAACGAACCTGGTTCCAAAAGTCTCACATTTGGCGGAATTCTCTCAAATTGGGCTTATATTACGCAACAGTGGTAAGTTTGCATAGATTTGGTCAATTTTTAGAGCGTTTGAATTTTTTCTTGCTTGCATCTCTTTACTTGTTGCTTTTATTTTACATCGTGGTTTAACTCCTCTAGCCTAGTATACGCCGAGCAAGTAGAGTTTGTGGTCAAACTACATCAACTGGTCATCATTCTGCATGGTCAAACTACAACTTACCCGGGTTGCTCATCGTAGAAAATTCTTAGTAGTCATACAAGGATCGTACTAGGAAATACGTTATGATTTGTATTGACATCATATGACTACTCATCATATGATCCTTGTATGACTACTCAGAAGTGGCACTTGTGTTTCGTAGCACAAATTTTCGGGATGCTTCTTGCACGCAAGCAAGCAGAAAACAAACATTAAACCAAACTTCGTTGTCAAATGAAGAAAAATGATCTTGTGTCACTTTCACTACCCGGATTCTAGTCCCGTATCATATCAGTCCTGAAACATTGTAATCCAATTGTATAGCGTCGGCCCAGTACTGTATCAGTATATTCTAATAGTATATTGCTACCTCATTATGTGCAGTCTGTTCGCATAGATACTTTTTCTGAAAATAGACTGAGCATCCTTGGTTTTGATTCCCATGATGTTTATAGCAAAATCATGAAAAAATATGAAAATTTCGAAAAAATGTTTTTGAGCATGATGATGACAAAAGCTGTTAAAATGTTGCAAAACATATTAACCTTAGAAAAAATCCGCCAAAACCAAATACTACGCTAGCGTTCACAGACTATTTTAAGAACTACTGGATGAACTATTCTCTACCAGGTGTATCTTTGGTGGCCTCTTAGCAGCCATTGATTTTGTCTGCCCGCCCATTTTATGATAAGCTCCGCAATAATCGTTATGAATCAATATTTTGCTCTCACTACAACAGTTCATGCATAGAAATTGTTTCACGCTGTTCTCTGGTTAGGAGCGTTAGGGTAAAAGTAGTGATGTTCATCTTTTCAAACTGAGGTATAAGTATGAATATTAAAATAGCGTCCTTCTGTTCCTTGTACAAGTTCAACGTTGGTAAGTTCGGGACATTACCTCGTGTGAGCAATGCTGCGGGTTCATTTATTGATTTTTACCATGAAGTATTGAAGGTATTGTTCTGATTATAAATGGTTATTACTGGTTATCAGATGGTGGATAAGGTAGTTAGTCTTTTGTTATATCTAAAGTGGTTATCACTCATTTGGAATGCTAACGCCCTCTTTCTTCAGCTCTGTTATATTGGTTGGGAAAGTTGACTCGTTTATATCCTTTGCATTTCACATTGAAAGTGGTTAATAGCAAAATCACTAAATTAGAGTAACCCAAAAGAAGTAAAACAGGTTTGCTCAAAGGTTAGTAATTTACAAATTCGTAATGATTGAAAGTCTTTTTTTACCCACCCATATGTTGAGAGTATCAGCTCCATGACTCGACATTGTGATTCAACCACTTTTTTGTACCTCACACATTTATCTATAGGAATTTTCAAATAGCAGCTTTTTAAAGATAAATAGGCTGGTTAGCGCTCAATTAAGCTGGTTGATCTGCGCTCATTCAAGATGCTTGATCTGCGCTCAATTTAGCCGGTTCACCTTCAAAGATGTTTTGAATGCTTTTTTCTTTTCTACGACTGAGTATTTTCGCAAACAACTGAATTTTCAAAAACAAGTTAAAGTTTCTTTTTGTTGCAATTTCATTTCCTTGCTTCGTTATCTTGTCGAAGAGGGATGGAAAACGTGTTGACAGCAATCACTGCCGTGTTGGTCTTGAGTCAATAAAGTAGAAAAACGAACGAGTGAGAGTTATGAGAAAAGAAAATAAATAACAAAAACTGCCTGCGTGCCACAAGAATTGCAGATTGAAAACTTTAAAAGTCTGAAAGCCACTTGAGGGCACAAGACAAATATTGAAGGTGTAGTTGATAAAACAATCTACCGTTCAAAGTTTCCATTCATCGTAAAGAAACGTGTTATTATAACAAAGCAACGTATAACTGAGAACAAACAATCCAACAACGTATAAGCATTACAAAGGCCAGAGTGACCAGCGAGACTTAGACGGCAAGGTTTTGTTGATGCTCTTTTAACGGTTTTTGTCTGATGTTATTGACGTCAAAAGGGGTTCATAATCGGTCAGCAATTCTTTAAATAAACTAAAAATAAAAAGGTGGTTATTAAAGTGGTTATATTTACTGAAAATTAGCTTAAACGAACTTTGTCTGGCTTCAACACATAAAAAGGAACAATTTGTGGGCGTAAATAAATACTCGATTCTGATTGGCTAATATTCTTTCATTTACTTAGTAACATCCTCCGACCCGGAAGATGTCGAAAAAATTGGTACAAGTTTTACAAGTGGGCGGACGAATGGACCGGTCGAAGTACGTAAAACGGTGGAGAGCGCGACGCCGTTGGAGCCGTAACTGAGTTCCGCCATGCAACCGGTAGAGTAGTAACCACTAGGGTTGGTTTACTCAACTACACAAACCAAGTCACCGGTCTTACAGTGTTGCTCGGCAGGTGTCTGCCACTTAGAACGTCGGTTCAGCGTCGGTACGTACTCTCTGATCCAGCGGGACCAAATAGCGTTAGCGTACGATTGCGCACGGGCGTAACGTTTACGATAGTCAAAATCTTTATTGCCGACAAGAGACCGGATACTGGTAGAGTAATCTCCTAAAAGAAAGTAGTTGAGTGTTATAGCGTTCAAATTGCCCGGATCAGCGCATGCGGGTGTTACAGGACGCGAATTGAGAGCACGCTTCACGAGACAGAAGGTAGTATGCTGCTCCTCATCCGTGAAGTGATGCGTCCTAAAAATAGTATAGTACAATACGCGCTTGAAGCTCGTACCAACCTCTCCCAGATACCACACTGATATGTTGCTGGATTGAACTTCAACTTTATTCTTTTGTGAGCGAGCTTAGCTGCAATGTTGACAACGTTCCACTTTTCAACACTTTCCCGGAGTTTTTTCTCCGTTCCAATGAAGTTAGTTTTACTGGCCGACCAAATCCGAGTAGTAACACAGGTGAAGAGGAAACCCAACCTCTTCTCAGTAGTACGGCGGACAGCAACAGAAAACGGCCCAAAGTAGTCAACGCCGGCATTCGTGAAGGGAGGTGACCGGTAAGCAAGTCTGTCGTTAGGTAATTCAGACATGATTGGTTGCATAGCTGGAGCTTGCAATTTTCGTCATCTCAGGCAGTGTGCTTTGATGGAACGCAAAGATGATCTTAGTTTAACTTATTTTTGTTCAGGAAGATCCCTTCTTTCGGCTTCACTGGATTCTCTTGCACCAAGTACTGGAGATGACGCTGGGTTTCGTAAAACTCAGCAGGCTCAATACTGCTACCATCATCGAGGTTACGGTAGCCGGCATGCTTTTGCAGAAGTCGGAAAACGTATGCGGCATTATGCAGGTACTTTTGATATGAACAAAGTTTGTCAAATGGGAAAACGACAGAACACAGAACGGGAGTTGTCTATTTTTTAGCAGCTGTAGCCAAAGATACAGTGTCTTCTATAAAGACTGCTTTGTTGACAACAAGTTTGATGTTGTTTATTGTGCATTTGTTCGGTACGAACGGGAAATGTGAATTACTTAAGAAATGCGGATCTTTGACCCAACTGCTTAGTTGCAAAGCTTCAACAAACAATCTACGCGCTCCAATGTCAGTTGGGTTATCATCTTTTGCGACTTGTCTGCATTCGTTAACGTTTGTATACTCCAAAATTTCGCAAACACGGATTGCAACAAATATTGGTTGATTTTTATTAGAGTTATTTCATTGAAGAACGTTCGTTTTGTCTGTCCACATGAATACTTGGTTTAAAAGTTACATTAAGTGCTCGGATAATTTTGTTCCTCAACCGAGCGGCAAGTAGAACTGATTGCAATTCCGGTTTTCGGGCAATCATTACTTTAATTGGCGCCATGCGCGCTTTCCCCAATACATATGCAAGCTCTGTTTCTACCTCTTCCGTAGGAGTTAAAAACCGGGCTTGCAGGAATGCAACGGCACTAAAAAAACCAGGGAACCGTCACTGAATACATGCAATTCTACATTATCAAAGGGTCTATTAAAATGACTTCGAGGAAATTTAATGTATTCAAGCTTCGGTAAGTCCGCACTCTAAATCAAAAAGTTTTGAACCTTGTCTTGCGGGACCTCATCATCCCAATGTTGTTTTCTGACACGCCAGATGTCTCTTAGGAGCAGTCGATTACCCTCATTAAACGGTGCGACAAGATCATTTCGTTCAAAGAATTTTGAGACAAGACCTGGGACCCAGCGCCCCGTGAGTGACTTGGTGATAGCGCAGTTTGTACCTCTACTCACAACTAAAGTGCAATTAGTGTGTTCCTACTTGAGCCCAAGCACATGCCATGAATCCTACTGGCATGAAACAAAAACCTTGGGTTCAGTAGATTGAGGAGCACATTCAATTCGGTCAGCCAGATTTGGCACAATGCTTACAAATTCTGTAAGCTTTAACCCACCGAGATGCAGAAGAAGTACCAATTCCTTCGATCTACTGATGGCTTTCTCAGGAGACTCCACTGAGCCAAGATAATGTTCCACGTAAAAGTTTTCAAGGACGGCTTTACAGCGTTGGTTAAAAACTTGGCATTGTCTCTCGCAGTGCGTTGTAATGCATAGTTGGCTCAGGTGGGCGAGTCTTTAGACCCAACAATATGGCGCGTATATTGATGCACTACAACGTTAATTTTGGGGTCCTCCCGCCACAGAAAGCAAAGAGGTGGTTGATCTGATGGTAATACTCCAGCCTGTAGAAACATTCCCTCGATGTCGGCAGAGACAGCATATGGCTGTTGTCGGTAGCGTACATATACATAAATGAGTTTTTGGAGCTGATCAGGGCCGGTGAGCAAATACTTATTCAACGAGGCACCGTGAAATTTTGCTGCTCTATTGAGCACCCTATGCACCCTGCCCGGATTGTTCGGGTTTAAAACCTGAAGGTGGGGTTGGTAACATTCTTTATCGGACCGGTTCTCAACCTTTTGAACGCCCGGAACATCAATTAAATCCCCTTGTTTAGATTTTTTTGATCGTACTAGTATACTTCTCCCTAAGGTCTTCATCCTCGGCCAACCGTTCTTCGAGAGAATTTAGTTGCACAAGGGAGAAGAAATAGGTATTTGGGAGCTTGGTGTTGTCTGCTGTCCACAGCATTCCGACATCGTATCTCAGGCCATTGTGAACGATGGTATTCTCAAGGATTTTGTCAGCATTTTTTTCTAATGCAGATCGTGGATCAACCTGCTTGTTTGCCCGAACGATTCAATGTTGTGCAATGACGTCACTTGACTTGCTAACTCATAGTCATGTTCGATGTTAACTTTAAAGCACGTTGAGGTTAAACCTGAATTTGATGGTAATGGATCGCTTAAGACGCAACCAATGAGTAGGCGTAGGGCAACGGGTGAACGCTTCTCGTCGGCAGAGAAGTAATCTGACGGGCTGATGGCATGAAGGACACATTGTCCGAGTATCATCTTTATAGAAATGTCTTTATAGGAATATATCACGTGCTCAATGGCGGCTAAATGTGGGTAAGTCTCCTGCAGGGCCTTAACCTTAAATATACCTGAGCTGACATTCAGGTTCTCTTTAGCGAAGGGGTTAATGGTAAGTGGTTCGGAACCCTGATGTTTTCTTGGTTTCACAGTTCACCAACCCTAGTATCAATTAATTGTTTGTTTTTAATAACCTTGACAGTTAGCTTTAGTGCTTTACCGTGCATATCGAGTCTACTTGTGAGACTACCGGCCTCCCAAGAGTTACTGCAGGTGGTATCATACAAAACTAAAGACTTGGTATTTAAACCGGCCAAATTGACCAACTGCAGTTCAGTCACCTGATACAGCCCCTTAAGGTCAGTAACAGATGACATCGTTGTAACTGTTTCCGACTATTTGCTTTACTTTGAACTGTGTTGCCAGAAAGTTGAATAGAATTGGGATTTGTTGACTGTTTTGTTGGGAAAACCCTATCACCTCCATACAATAGTGTGTTATACGAACTATTGCACCCTTCTGCCCGGCCTTTTGTTTGTTAAGGGAACTGGCGAAATGTGCTTGTACCATAAGCACGAAAAGCAAAGTTTATTATCCACCACCAACTTAGCTCTTTGGGTTGGAGACTTTTCCTTGAAAACTCGTCACTCTCATGGTCGGTGGCTAACGTTGCATGCAATGCAGCAAGAGTAAGTTTTTGTGGAAGAAGATGGCATTTGCTTCTCTGTTTCCCTTTGTTGTGAATTTGATGCAAGCATTTTTGAGGCCGTTTTGGTCTTGGTTACTGAAGTGCTGTTATCTTCAGGTTTTGCATTGGTTGTGCTTTGTTTCATGAGATTGTACTCAGCTTTTTTTCTTTAATCCGGTCGTTAAAGTAAAGAAGGGTAGGCTTTACCCAGTGCTTTTAAACGGTAAAGAGCGACATCGACTCTTTGATGTTCAGTGGTAGCCTCTGTACCGCATGGTTAAGTAGTGAAGCGCATTTTAAGTACGCGTCATATGATAGTGACTTGAAAACCCCACTGAGGCTCTATATTGCTGCAGCATAGTTATTGATCCTATCACTTTGTGCATTTAAAGAGGCGGAAAATAGCTTAGTTTGTCCAAGTGTGCACTTCCGATTGCCTGTGGCTGACCCAATTTATGTTCTAAAGTTCTTAGTGCATCCGTGTACAATTAACCACAGTAAGCAAACTGGGTGATTGCAATCTGGGCTCTATCAGTGAAAAACATTCGGAGGTGTGTCAATTTAACTTAATCAGTTGGTGCTTGCAAGTCGAACGCGCTTTTGAGATGACCATACCACTAGTGCCATTGCAATGGATCGCCATTATACTGAGCAAATTTTCATTTGGGCAAAGGCTTTCTTGCTTCATTTTTCTTGCTTCTTGTCGCAGCAACCAATTATCTAACATTTACGCATTGTCTAGTATCGGAGAGGCAGCTGCAATCACCTACGGAAAACTCCACTCAACAAAAAGGGTCTATCATATGAATATGTTGGCTGAAAAACCGGAATGGCTAGACCAGGCATGACATTACTGGCTGTTCGGTCGGGTTTTCCTGTTGTTTAATGGATGATTATTGCAAATCAATCAAAAGAGGGTGAGTTCAGATATATTCGTAGTGGAACTTTAGTAGTTGATGGTGCACTATGTGCTTGTATTTTTGGAGGCAAACTATTTACGGTAGTAGTACCTTGGTTGAATAAGGACGGTCTGTGCTTTGGTAAGCGCCAATGACACATATTGGGAACCAAATTGTTGGCCAAGAGTGATATTGGGCATATTTATGACAGAAGGAGCAGCGGAACGTACAAATTTGTGCACTCGGTTAGTGTTATTTTGAGAGGTGTTGTGGACGGGAGGCAGATTGGTCAAAGAGGCGTGTGGGACGGGAGAAGTGAGTTTAGGTGCGAATACTGGGTTCGGGAGGTGAAGAGCATTAGGAATAGCGGGTTCTACAGCACAGACCGAATCGGTTATTTCATTTAACCTGCCTTTTGATGCGAATAAAACAAAGATTTGAATACTGAACCTTTCGAATTTCATTCGTTCTTTTCTGAAAATCGTGTTTCCGCGCGGAAAGTTCTAAAAGACTTGATACTACCTATTATATTAAATGCAGATGAAATGCCATCTATAATCTGCATATTTTTGATTTTTCAGCAACAAAGTTCATGCATATTTCAAACGATTTGATTTTGAGACGAAATCCACAATCAACATTTTTTTTCGAAAGAGCCACTCCTTGATGTGAAAAAGGTTGCCAACTAAGCAATGTCGAGAAATTTTATTGAATCAACGCACAAATGTTAGTTCTGACTAAAAGCGGTGCTGAAAAACCAACATGCTTTAAAATTAACGAAATGACAGCCTTCGATTTTGTGAAAGTAATTGAACGAAATTCATAAACGAACCATTAATATGGAGTTCACGTCAGGAGGAGAAGATACGCTCACCTTAAATTAATTGCCTAAAAGTATCAACTAAAAAAAACTAAACTGATATTCCAAAACGATGGTACTTACTTTATTTGACGTGTGTTTGACAGCGGAGATGTTTAGTTTTGTAAAAGTCGCCTTTTTATTGTAAATTTTACTCAAAACATGCTCCAGGAAAAAGTTAAATCTCTTCCTTCCAACCATTATTCGTTTGGAACATTTTGGATAAAATAGACTTAGATCAGTACCTTAATTGAAACTGCATTAGTTTCTGCTTGCAATTTTCACGGGTGGCTTGACAACTCTCATTTCCTCTCAATGGACACCAAAAAAATTTTTTGTGCAAGTGACAACAAGGTCAGAAACCGAATAGTAGGTGTTTATGTGAGGAAGAACACTTGTTGTCTAATAACAGTTAAAGTATATCACCATGACATTCAAGCTTTAACTATCAAATTTGTTTTGAAGCCGCACTAAAATGTTCTAATGTCTATTGTATATCTGTATGCTAAATAACTCCTCAAAGAAAAATTTCGACAGATGTCAAAATCAGTTAGAAAAATTAATTCTGGACCCTTTTTACTTTCGATATAATTTTTTCGATAAATGGTACTAAATCTTGAAATTTAGGCAATAGAATATTTTAAAGGGAATCGATCTGTCAATAATCGAGATCTATATCTCTATTAGAGAAAACAGTTTAAAAAAGTTAGAGTTGTTGACTGAAAACTCAATAAATACTGAGCAGAAACTCAAAAAACTTTTTCGTTGAAACATTTTTTAAAAGTTCGAAAAAAATATTGTCCTAATATATTTGCATTAAAATCTGTGGAAGACTTCAGAGGTGATTAACAATTTTTTTTAATGCTGACATTCAAAGATTCATAGTTATGCAGAAATTTAATAAGAAAACCTGAAAGCTGGATAGACAACTGAAAAAAATAATGTGCATTGTATTTTAGGTTTTCGTAAGGTTATTTCATTTTTGTAAAATAGAAACAAAAAGGTTCTGTTGTAAGGGGGTTTCTGATTGATAAAGCTACGCCAATTTATTAAACAAAAACACAAAATCAGGCTGCGAAAGTTTTTTTTAGGTTGCTTGACGGTATTGGTAAATGCATAGTGTTTCCGATTAAAATAATATTTTTGAACAGAATTTTGAACTGTTAAACTAAAGATTAGCTGAAGTTGGAGACTAATCATTAATTTTCAATTAGTTGAACAAAATTATCGCCGAATTGTATCTGTTTTCAATCTTTCCCGAAAAATCATCCCAAATCAATATATGCAAAAAAGCGAAGAATAATCACAGAGATTAAATAAATGTGAATGCGGCATTTCAGAAGGCTCAGTTTTAAACACATAGGTTCTGGTTTTAAAACACGTGTGCTTCATAAACAAAGGAATGATCAACAATTAGCTAATTAATCAAACAAACGCAATAAAGTTACTTCAGAAATGTTATTGATGGCCTGCTAAATTTCAAGGAGAAAACAAATAGGCAATTAGGGACCGTTGAAATTTTGCTCCTCATGTTTTGTCTTGAGGTTCATTTTCTTTCTAAATCAGTTGTTGCGAATATTCAATGTTTATATCAAGCAGGTTATTCAACTCAGAATATTGGTTTACTGTTGCAATAGAAAGAACTTCTTGACACTTATTAGTATGGTCATTAGAAGAGCACTGAAAATAATTTTCGGAAGTGCGAATACGATATCATTAAAAAGACTTGAACTGGGTACCGGAAAACTTTGTTTCTAGTGAAAAACATAAAGTTAACAAATTTTCTTTAAAAATCAGAGTCAGAAAACTTTTAAAAATTGTTCTGAAGGATAGCAATGGTTGTGTCGAAGAAAATCAACGCTTAAAAGCAGTTGAAGTTAAATTTTACTTGGTAAAGAAACTTTTTTCTTATTTAATTTTTTTCAAAGTGGACATATTTATTTGGGGGGATGCCATTTCTCGCGTAATTTTCAGCAGGAAAAGTCTGATCTTTCTTAAATTTGTACAACTATCAATAGACGCTTTAAAATGAACCAGGTAGGTTCAACAGCGTGCTATTGATGTTGTTTTTTTTGAGACACATTATAGTGTTCTAAATCCTTTTTGAGTTTATGATCAGCGCCCAATTTATCCACCTCAATGTCCGATCAGCGCTTAATTTATTTTAGAGATTTTTTGAATCTACGCAAAAATTAGCCAGATGCAAAATAGCCAATTGATCGACTGATCAGTGTTCAGTTTAACATCTTGAAAATCAGATCAGAGCTCAATTTAACCATAGCCATATGTCTGATCAGAGCTCGAATTGATGTTCGAATATCTGATCAGAGTCTGTTTAAAAGCAACAATTCATTGCAAATATACCCTATCTTAATTGATATCGTCAACAGGACAAGGACTAATTGGGCGCCTCCTGTTGCAATTTATTCTCTTTTAAACATACAATTATACCATTTCATATTGATCTTCACGATTGATGTGGTCAATTATTATAAAGTGGCAAGCATATTTAAATTAAGATTAGTTTTTAGACAAGTTATTGACATCAGTTTCGGTTGGTGGAAATTGTCGCCACAGCAACAATTGGTATATATGCTAACCACGTCCATCTAAGACACGATTCATCATTTTAAACTGATACATTTCATTGGTTTCATCTATTGGGCGATTGCTTGTATTGTGCTTTAGGTAGAACCGACACATCAAAGAAAACTGAAACTCAAAACCCATATTTGATTATCACTCATTCTTTCATCATCTCGAAATAATATCAGTATCGAGAATCGGCAATCTATCGAGAATCAGTATCGGCAATCTAGACGCTCGAGCAATTTATAAATCAAACTTCAAATATTTCACAAATTCTGTGATTTTACAACGAAATTGAATTTCTACTTTACTTCTTGTTATTATCAATTAAAACTAGAGTTGCCGACATTATCTTTGTAAAATCATTTTTGGTGTTTGTTAAATATAACTTCCAATTGCCTTTGGATAGTTTACCTAATTAGCGAGAAGCTTTCTTTCATTTTCCCCTTTAACCACAGGACACATTCTTAAACTTTACAGTCATCATTACTGTTACCATTTTCGACTTGTTTAATTGCTATAACTTATAATCTCGATTAGTTATAAGTTTACTATCAACACAAAGCCATGAAGACCCAGCAGCCTGCAACTGCAACCCAAGTGTTTGACTGCAAGGTTACAAAGTTGACCCCTGGAGGTCAGTGGGATGTGAATGGGCGAAATGCGCACCTTCTGTTTGGGTCCAACATGAATGCTAGTGTGATGTGGTACGACTGTGTGTCCAACACAGGTGTGTCCAGAATCAACAACCTGTGCGATGAGAAAGTAGAGCAGGGGAAGACAACTGACGACGCAATAGGTACAATTTACTCTATCACTTTTTAGATGAATGGTTTTGATCAACGTTTTCTCAATTTCTCACGGCCCCAGATGAGACCCTACCTTCATCTTGTATGATCTTGCAGAATTCTGGCCCAAAACGCTTGTCTCGCAATGTCTTGCTAGAAGGCGGCTTCCAAACTCAGGTCCCAGGCCAAAAGTCGTTATGTCATGACCAAAATGAACGCACCACGGGGACGTCTGCATTAACAATTTACACGGTCTGGAAAGAAAAAATGAACGCACGAAAGTCTGGAAATTTACGACTTTGAACGCACGAAAGTCCAAACATAGATAAATTTGAGCGCACGAAATTTTTGAGCGCATGAATTTTGGTTTGTAACGCCCGCAACCCTGGACAGGAAGTTTTGAACGCGCGCAAGTCTGGATATAGGCTCCTTTGAACGCAAGATGAACGCCCGGAAATTTTTGAACGAGCGAAAGTCTGGGCATGTGTACTTTCCGTCAGCGACGGTCTGGACATGCTGACTGTTGGTCTGGGACCTCAACTTGAGCGATTCTGTGTAAGAGGAATAATTATCTCGCAAAATCTTGGTAGTTTGTTCCCCATGCAGTTTGAGGCGCCAGACCGCCCCATACGGAAAGTGCCTATGTCCAGACCATCCCAGACGGAAAGTGCCTATGTCCAGACTATTGTGCGTTCAAAACTTTTAGTGCCTTCTTCGTGCGTTCGAAGTCGAAAATGTCCAGACCATCCCAGACCAAAAGCGTATATGTCCAGAATTTCGTGCGTTCTTGTCCAGACCATCGTGCGCTCCAAATTCGTGCGTTCCCACACCAAAATTTTGGTGCATCCATGTCCAGACGATCATGCTTTCATGTCCAGTTTTTCGTCAAGTGCTAGTTAGGTCAAGTCGAGCACTATTTTTTAGCCCTGGTTCCGGTCAAAATCAATGTTTTCATTGACAGAGCATCTTTCAGCACATTTATTTTCAAGATATAGTTCCGTTTGTTTCATGTGACAAATATTAAAAGAATATTTGGATGTCTGAATTTTAATCTTTAAAAAATATTTTCAGTCAGCAAAGAATTAGACGTCACCGTTTCACAAGCAAAGCTACCGCAAAGAAAACTGAACTGTTCATTTATTCTACGGAATTACACGATTCGATTTATTATAAAATTTATGCTATATGATTTTCATTATTATCTATTGTTTCCAGATCCTATTTGAAGAAGGCAGATATTGGTTTTGTTGGCGCCTAGCTCAGAAGACAATTTGTCATACTACGAGTTGAGTTATGATTAACTGGCCAGTGCGAAAACCATGCTGTTGCTGCATAGTTGTTTCTTAATGATTAGCTTGAAGGATTATACACCAGTCTTCTAGACACTAATTGCGAGGACTTAAGCATCGATAAAGGACTTAGCATAAAAGAGATGCATAAGGAGGACTTAGGTCGATAAATTTTCATATCAAGTTTGGTACCACACTTACGAGAGGTCTGATATTTTTCTCTATATGACTGGGAACCGAGATTTTCTAATCCAACAACTGAAAACGTGTAGAAAAAGGTATATGAGAAATGGTGCAGCTGTTTTGAGGAAAACAGTGGAGATATCCTCTACAGAATCTGAACCCAACTTGATTTCATTTATTTCTTCCAAAAATTCGTTTTTCAAAAAAATTATATCATCTGAGCAAAAAGAAGTGTCGGAAATTTTTGGTCCACCTATTACCAATTCATCCCGAACGAAAACAGAAGCAAAATGGCCGTTGAAAGCCTCACATCTGTTCCAAAGTCCATTGACTTGTTTGCCAATACATCTCATTTTTGCTGGTATTGAGCTTTCCTTCGACATATTTCTAAACACTTTGTAAACTTCATTCGGATTGCAGCTTCTCTTTTTTTCATCGAAAATTTGTCTTTCTATCGCAAGGGAACTATTGAGTTGATTTGCTATGACTATAGACGTAATTTTTTGGCACCTGGCAGCAAATTTTTGTTTTCTAAGTGAATGGACTGAGAAGACAATTGAAGGGAATGGAAAACAGTTCTTTATTTTATTGAAATCAGTTGAAATGAGTTATTCAGCCATTGTTGTTTGAAACTTGGTGCGATTTTAATTTTTCTTTCTAAATTTGTTTTGTTGTTTGGAGGTTTCTTAGAACTTCAGATGAACCTATCTATGTATACAAAAAAATTGTGTTTTAAGCCAATTTTGGCAGTTTCTTCAAGATAAAACAAAATTGTAATAAAGTTTTACAGTAAAGAGGAATTATTTGTCAAGAATATGAAAATGATACACCAAATGTAATCAGCTTTGCCTTGCACCAAGTATAGGTAATGACAACAGTTTAGAAAAAACTATATATTCAGATTGAATGTAAAAATCAAATCAATACAATGATCGTTTTTGAGAACCATAATCAGATATCAGTTTTTAGGTGACTGATAGGCATTCCTTGATCGTTTAGATTTTACTTTTTTGTATTTATCTAACTTGTATTCTGTTTGCGCTCTTTTTTAAAGCTTTTCTTGTAGAAGCTTTTACATGTTATTTTGTTTCTCGCATAAATTTTCAAATAATAAAAAATTTGAAGTCAAGACATTAACTTGACTAAAGACATAAAGCCAATATGGGTCAACCACTGTCGTTTCATAAGTCTATATGTATTCACAGTCTTCGTTTTTTTCCATAGCCAATATCCGTCAAAGTCAGCATGTCCTTTTTTATAAGTCCAGCAAGAGCCTTTTTCGTTTTTTAACAATTTTGCAATTGATCTGGTAAATAGGCAAAAGTGACAACTTTTATCTAGAAAGGAGGAGCACGAGTTTCTGCCGGACCAAGACTTTCTGCATCGCACAAAAGAAATCGAATGTAACTGAGCTATTGAGAAGATTGCCAAAAATTTGAAATGGTGTGTCCGAACGGGGGGGGGGGGGGCAGATAAGACCAGATTTAGTAATCAGCTAGCAACAGCGAGCTACTATTTGTCCATTCTTCAGATCTTAAGAAAACTCTTGACGGTTTCCGCGGTATTTTAGGTAATAGATCATTGCAATGTTTTTTACCTAAAAATTTTTGAAAATTTAAATTTTGTATCACAATGTATCATAATAATTATTTTGGTTTCACTCATACACTCGGTATTGCTAATGATGCATTGACCATTTCAGCGAATGTGCTGAGTTTCACTGACAAAGAGGACAACCGAACTAGACACTACCTGTTCAAAGAGGCATCCGAGCTGGAATCAGTTCTGGCTCTTATCCAAAACAAGGACCCAGATGAACAGCAGGATTCGGGCAAAGCGGGCGATGGAAATGCTTAGAAACCAGACCCTTCATGGCAAATTTATTATAGCAAATTAAAGTGAAAACTAAACAGACACAGAACACAAAAAAGCTGTAGAAAGGTCTTCTTAATTTTTTACGACGTGATTATAAAAAATGTCTACTCTCAAAAAACTTAACTGTCAAAATATACAAGTCTTATTATAACCGGATCTTTTGATTGGTATAATGATAATAGTGTTTTGTATTTCGTTTTTAGCTATAAATTGCCTTACGTTATATAGTTCACTATAATCAATACATTCATGGAAAATATTTGTGCAATAAATGTTTGTAATGCTTTTTACACAGTTCTGTTGGTCAATGTTAATTTTGACTTCTTTTCGACACAATTTTGATCGATAGAAAGAAGAAGTTATAATTATTTCAGTTAGTAGATTGTACTGCTGGAATGACGGAGACAGGAAATGAGTGATTCTGTAGTTAAACCATTCGAGCCGATAACCTTTGAAATGAAATAAAAAATAATTCTTAATTAATCATACTTTTGCCCAGCAAACGAAATCTTTGTTAATCAATTAAAGATGCTCTTGAAAAAATAACTCCAAAATTTTTTAATTCAAATTGAACCACTTTCGCACACCACCACCATTTTCTTTTTGCAGTCTTGGCTTCTCGCCCCGACTCCACTTTGTAGGGCAAAAATACACCCGAATTTATCACGATCACTTTTTGAATGCTGCCCAGCTGCACTATCATTCACCCGCTGTAAATTCATTTTGGCTCCGTAGTTGGTCAAACTCCCTATAAACTCTTCCGACTCGCCCAAAATGGGACGATTATTTTCGTCAGAACTAGATGTGTCAACTAGTTGCACAATGATCTGCATTCTGGCATACCCGATCCAGAAGTCGCCTTTCGCTTTTTGGGCAATCGATTTCAGTTCGAACTCGCTATTTGGCTCTGTCAATTTGCTACCTTGTCTGAAAATTTGTTTGAACTTTTGAAGCGCTAGGATGTGTCTTTTTTTATCAAGTGAGCAAAGCTTTTGTTGTCAATTGGGTAAGTGAAAGAACGAACTTAGACCCTAC